>NC_043702.1:17262963-17310586 GCF_006229205.1 Suricata suricatta | reverse complement strand
CCCGCGAGGCGGGCGCGTCTGGGCGGGGGGCGGCGGGGACCCGCGGAGCTCTGCCCCCCCCACCGGCCGCCGGCTCCCGTCTCGCCTCCTTACCCTCGGCCCGGAGCTGCGGCTCTGCGGCGGCGGCTCTTCCCGGGCCCCAAGCCGAGAGCTCGGGGGGCAGTCCTTCCTGTTTGCCTTTGCAGCGAGGGGCCCCGCTGCCTCCCCTGCCCGCGGCCTGGCTTCCTGCTCCGGAGAGCCTGTCTTCCCAGCCCCCTCCCACAGCCTGGGCCTCTTTCCCCTCCTCCCTCCCACCTCCAGCCGCCAGGTCCCTAGCCGCCCTCCAGGCTTGGGCCTGAGTGGCAGAGGCGCCTGCAGCTGCCAATCCCAAAAATATTCTCTGATGACACAGCTGGAGGACAAGAGCCCGGACTGGCTCCCTCCAGGCTAAGTTTAGAGCAGGCGGGACCACCTGCCCCCCGCCCTAGCCCCAGTTCTAGCCCGACTTCAGCCCTTCCCCCCATGACGGGCCCAGCAGCTGCTTGGCTGAAACGCCCCCTCCCCCCACCAAGGTCTGAGGGGCTGGCCCATTATGTCTCCCCGACAACGACGAATAACACTTTTAGGAGCTGGCTGAACCCAGCTCCCAGGCTCCTGTTGTACCTGATGTCACCGTTGTGCTCAGAGCTGCGATGTGGCTCTGTGTGTGTGTTTGAGAAAGAGAGAGTAGGGGGGAAGGGGTTGTATGTGTGGGTCAGGTCACTCGGGGTGAGGACTCTCACCAGCCCCCTCCCCCACATGCCTGGCAGGAGTGGGAGATAAGGCTCAGGGCCACAGACATCTGCGTCAGAGATAGGAGGTCTCAATGCCACGGGCAGGGGCAACTTGGACTGCAGGGCGTGGGAAGGACTGGGGAGACTGGGATGAGAAGGGTAGAAGAGGGCCAGTGCTGGGATGGGGAGGGCAGAGTGGGAGGCGAGGGGTGGGGGGCAGACCCTGACAGAAAGGGCACAGGGCACCACTCACAGACCTGGGTGAGCCATGGTGCCCCAGCCGCCACTCCTGCTCCTCTTACTGCTGTCCCTGAAGAGTGGGCATGGCTGCTCCGGGCCAGAGCTGGACCGGGAACTTGTCCTGGCCAAAGTGAGGGCCCTGTTCTTGGATGCTTTGGGGCCTCCGGCAGTGACCGAGGAAAGTGAGGACCCTGGAGTCAGGCGTCTGCCCCGAAGACATGCCCAGGGGGGCTTCATGCGCAGGGGCTCTCAGCCCAGGGAGGACGAGGATGTCTCCCAGGCCATCCTTTTCCCGACTACAGGTAATGAAGGTGGGGAACGGGCAGGGGGACTCTGAGAAGTGGAGTGGTTTGGGAGCCAGGCAGGTCTGAATCCCAGACCTGCCACTCAACTGGCTTTGAAATAGGGGGCCGGTTACTAAACTTTCCGGAGCTTCTGTCTCCTCACCTTAAAACGGGCCGTAATGCCTGCCTTTCCAGATTAAGTGAAATGGTGTATGGCTGAGAGGAGGTACTCATTTGGGAGACCTAGAGTCTCTAGCGACAGAGATATTTGGGCATCGGCCCCTTCCTGCCACCATTCCTTCTTCTGCTGCCTCCACTCCCTGCTCCAAGTCTTGTTTCCTTAGCCGCAGTGAGCTGAGGCTTGAGAAGATATCAGAGATGCAGGAGTTAGGTTAGTTGGGACACCTTTCCAGGAAATTTAGTCTACTTGCTCTTGACTTCTCATCTCCTTATGCATGTTCCCCTGACTGAACCAACGAAGTCCTCTTCCAGGTGGGCTTTCTCGTAACCTGGCCCACCTGCCAGGGAGGACCCCCTGCCTCCTTGTGCCTGAGTCCTCGTGCAGTGCTGTGAGTTAGTGTGGCTCTGGGATCGGGCAGAATCCCAGCTTGGCCACTCAGTAGTTCATTTTGGTAATCCTTTCTCCTTATCTCCAAAATGCATCACTTGTGAGATTTATAACAGAATCTGTGTAACAGGATAATCCCAACCCCAGTTCTCCAACTAGTCCATGATTGTTTATACAGCCTGCATACCTGTTGGGTAAGGATGCCAACCGCCTTTCTTAGAAAGCCCTGCCTTCTATCTTGGGTTATACACTTCCCCCTCTTCCCCCTCCTTTTTCTTTCTGATATTAACCTTTTTTTTTCTTTCTTAAGTGGAATTGGGTGAGTTTTTTTTAAACATTTATTTATTTATTTTGAGAGAGAGCGAGCACGAGTGGGGGGGGAGCAGAGAGAGAGAGGGAGAGGGAATCCCAAGCAGTCTCCTCGCCATTGGCACAAGCCCAACATAGGGCCCAATCCAACAAACCTCGAGATCATGACCTGAGCCGAAACCTAGGTGGGAAGTTCACATGACTGAGCCGTCCAGGTGCCCCTTAAGCTGAATTGTTTTGAAGAGTTTATCATGCGGTATTTCCGACCTGTAAAAACGCTATATGGGGTAATCAACCAAATGCCTGTGTATCTAAGGTACCGTCATTCAAGGACCCATTTTGCACTATCAGTGAACAAAGATTTAGGCCCAACAGTTCCAAGCGTTGGTGAAAGTAGAGGGTGGGAGGGGCCTTGTATACGATGGTGATGGGAACAGCGATAGGTAAAACCACTTCAGCGAGGGGTCCGCAACCTCTTGTATTTTCTAAGACCTTTAAAGAGGAAATAACAAATGGAGAGCCTCTGTCCATCCTCACAAGACCAGAGAGAGGCGCCCAGTCTGATAGGGCACTCAGGAGACCGGTGGGCTAGTGGAGGCCAGCCACACCCCTGCTGCTGAGGAGGAGGGGATCCAGGCTCTGCCCGTCAGGGCTGCCCTCTCCCTTCCCTCCATTTCCTACAGGTGCCAGCTGTGAGGTGGAGCCGGCTGCCAGGGAGCTGACTCAGGAGGCCAAGGAGGGCCTCTTCACCTACGTGTTCCAGCCGTCCAAGCACATGCGTAGCCGCCAGGTGACGTCGGCTCACCTGTGGTTCCACACGGGGCTGGACAGGCAGGGCAGAGCAGCCTCCAACAGCTCTGGACCCCAGCTGAGCCTGCTGGCGCTGTCATCGGGGGTCCCCCTGACCGTGCCCGTGTCGCTGGGCCAGGCGCCCTCTCGCTGGGCCGTGCTGCACCTGGCCACGTCGGCCCTCCCTCTGCTGACCAACCCAGTCCTGGTGCTGCAGGTGCATTGTCCTCTCTGCTCCTGCTCAGCCCGGCCTGAGGCCACACCCTTCCTGGTGGCCCACACTCGGGCCAGGCCGCAGGGCGGAGGGGAGAGAGCCCGCCGCTCCACTCCCCCGCTGCCCTGGCCTTGGTCTCCAGCGGCGCTGCGCCTGCTCCAGAGGTCTCCAGAGGAACCCGCTGCCCATGCTGACTGTCACCGAGCGTCCCTCAACATCTCCTTCCAGGAGCTGGGCTGGGACCGGTGGATAGTGCATCCTCCCAGCTTCATCTTCCACTATTGTCACGGGGGCTGTGGGCTGACGACCCCACCAGACCTGCCCCTGCCGGTCCTGGGGGCTCCTCCGACCCCTGCCCGGCCCCCTTCTTTGGTGCCAGGGGCCCAACCCTGCTGTGCTGCCCTCCCTGGGACCATGAGGCCCCTACGTGTCCGCACCACCTCAGATGGTGGTTACTCTTTTAAGTATGAGACCGTGCCCAACCTTCTTACGCAGCACTGTGCTTGCATCTGAGGGAGTCCTGCCGGTGGCCGAGCCCCCTCCATCAACAGCTGGAAAAAAGAGCCGTGTTCAGAAACTAGATGGTTCTCACTTACTCCTCCTTCCATCTGTCTCTGCCTGAGGGCTCCCCACATCCATCTGACCCTGTCCCATGGATAACATGTGACAATAAACTACATAGTGCATATGACTTGGCGTGCATTCTCTGGCTCCTCTGATATGGTGGGGAGCAGGTCTGGGCCCCAGGAGCATGGGATTGTAGGCTCTCAGGTCACACAGCCTCACTTGACCTCCAAGGTCTGGAGTTCAAGAGCTGTAATTGGATATATGCATCTGGGGGGGAAACTACAATACTTGGAGAAGACACAAAGTGTCCTGAGCTCTTACCAGCCACTCTGGAGATAGCTGGCCCTCGTGCCTCTCCCCTGCCCTTCTCTACCCTAGCAGATGGACCCCTCGCTCAGGATCAGGTGATTTGTAGACTGGCCAGAGATCGTGGCTTTCAGGGCCCCACTGAGATAGATGTTCAGAGAGGCTTAGATCTTGGGTTTCTCAGGGACGTGGGTGGGAAAGTAAGGGAAAGACGGATGAATTGGCAGAGTCTGAAAGTGGACAAGGGCAGAGACGCAGAAGAATGAAGACCCAAGAATTTCAACTTGCTGAGGGTCCCAGGACTCCTTGGAATCTATCACTGGCTCTTGATGTAGATTCCGTGAGGCCGGGCCATACTGGGATTCAGGTTCTTGAAGCCTTTGTTTCCCTTAATGTGCCCAGTTTATCTTTACATAACCCCCTAACTCAGTCCTTAAAGTTGGAGGCGTGGAAAGGCAGAGCCGACTGCTGGAGAAACGAACCCTTGTGCGCGTCTGTGTATGCAAAAAGTCCTTTTCTCTTTCCATTGCGTCTCCTGTCAGTCCATTCTTGGCTGCCTTGACTGGGCCCTGGTGCCCTGGGCTTCCTTCTTGCTCTGTCCACTCTCCCCTTTCTCCTTCTGTTTTGTTATCCTCTTGCCCTGCCCCAGGTCTTGGCTCGGAGCCAGTAGCTTCCTTTCAGTCTCCCTTTAAAGGAGATGTTCAGGTCTCTTAGACTGGGAAGTTGGAGCACTTTCTGATACCAACCGCACAGCCTCAGGTGTGGATCGTGACTCATCAAAGATCATTCCTGCAAACCCAGCTCCACGGGGTGGGTAACTGCTTGCTCTAGGAAGGGAGTGTGGAGAGGTGAGACTCCCATCCCTTCCTCTGTTGGCTAACACCTTCTCCTCTGAGCTCAGCTGAATGAGCTTCTGTTCCTCATGACACAAGGGAACAGCCCACATCCACTCTCCTTAGCTAACCTCAGGCTCTGTTGATGAGGAATCCCCGGCTCTGGGCTGTTCCTGCTCTGGGGCAGAGGGACCTGCTGTTCACAGTCTCTGGTGTCTCCCAGCACCTTCATCTAGACCCAGCATTGCAGCCAGTCTGTGCTCAGGGCTTCTGGGGTCCCTAGTTAGGTGGTGGACTGGGGAGAGAGCTGGCTGGGCTCAGCCAATGGTGCTAATGGGAGATGTTCCTTAAGTCTCTCTGAGCCCCAAGCTCTCACTGTCTGACTTTTCTTGCCAGGTCCTCCCTGCTTTGAGTGAGGCCTTTCCCTGGGATCTGCAATCCCCTTACAGGCCTGGGACCCTGTATTGTTCAGATATTCCCTGTCTCACGGATGTGGATGACATCTGACAGGTGGGGACTCTACTGAAGGGCACGGGGTTCTCCACTAGGTCAGTTAGTGGGTTGGCATTGATGGTAAAAGGTTTTCGCATACCTGAGACAGAGTGAGAAAAGTCAGTACAACATAGTGTCTTTCACAAAGCTGAAGATATTCTTTTCACATTATGTTTTGAGAGAGAGAGAGAGAGAGAGAGAGAGAGAACATGTAAGAGCAGGGGAGAGGGGCAGAGGGAGAGAGAGAATTCCAAGCAAGTTCCATGCTCAGCATGGAGCCCAGTGTGGGGCTTGATCTTAGGACCCTGGGATCATTATCTGAGTCAAAATCAAGAGTTTGATGCTCAACAGATTGAGCCAACCCAGGCACTCTCAAAGGTGTTCATTTTAAAGGGATATCCTTTGCTTGAAAGTTAGCCTTTCTCTCTCTTTCTCTCTCTCTCTCTCTCTCTCTCTCTCTCTCTCTCTCTCTCGTTCTCTCTCTCTGTGTATGTGTGTGAGAGAGAGAGTAAAAGTATTATTTCTTTTATGATATTTTATGATATAATATCCTTTTATGGTTACTTAACAAATTAAAACTTGGCAATTCTAATTTAGACCCTAAAATTTGTCTTTGTAATTTTCCTAGCTGAAATCTGAGAAATCCCAAAGTCAGAAGTCACATATTGGTCTGGGTCACCCCTTCCAGAATCTCTAAAGCCTTCGATTCTGCTAACTTAGCAAATCAAACTGACGCATCCACCCTCCCTATGAGGGGCTGACAGTAGCTAAGGATATCTTTTTGTCCTCTCTTTTTGCCAAGAGACTAAAAGCTGTAGATTTCAGAGATGCTCCTCCTTGCCGTGCTAATCATTAGAAACACTCGGGAATAATTCAGAGTCTGAACAGAAAACACAACTCAAACTGACTTAAGCCAAACTAAAATTAATGTAATTTAATTTAAAAATCACTGAGTGCGTGGGTGGCTTAGTCCGTTAAGCCAAAGTCGTGACTTTGGCTCAGGTCATGATCTCACGGTTCACGTGTTCGAGCCCCGCATCTGCTCTGTGTTGACAATTCAGAGCCTGGAGGCTGCTTGGGATACTGTGTCCTGCTTTCTCTCCATCCCTCTCCTGCTCATGTTCTATCTCTCTCTCTCTCAAAAATGAATAAATATTTAAAAAAATCACTGGCTCGTGAGACTTTTGTGACCCTGGCTGGCTAAAGTTTGGCTTGATTTGGGGCTCCAAAAATGCCACCAGGATCCAGCTCGAGGCTCAACTTCCTTTGGGTCGACTTTATTCTAGGCACCTGGGCGCCTGCGCAGTTCCAGGTTCCTGTCATCTCATACCTGGTGTCATAAGGAAGTTTCCTTCCAGATGTCCTAGAATGTGTCTTGGTGGCCTGACTGTCCTGATTGGGGTCATGTGCTCCTTGACACACAAAAACGTGGAGTCAATGGGGAGAGTCAGGTACTGTTGCTGCCTCCTCCTTACTATCTCTAAAATCAAGTCCTTTTTCTCTCCCTGCATAGATACTATTCTGTCACTTCTGGGGAAATTCTCGAAGGGCAGTGCAGCCGCCTCTTAACCAGGTCCTAAGCAATCATCCCCTACCTCTCCAGCTGCTTTCCACCTGGATGCCGAAGGATAATTCTTTTGTGATTGTGTCCCTTGGGGGGCTTAAAAAGTTGTGTTCACAAAGTTTAACCCCTCTGTGTGTAAAGCAGCCCTTTATAACCTGTTGGCACTACTTGATCTCAGACCTGCCCTTCCCTTTCTCGCCCTGCATGACCATACACGCCAGAACTCTGCTCATATGAATATCCTTCCTCGAATACATTTCATTCTCAAGCAGCCCATCTTCAGCCAATCTTTTCCTCAGGCAGCGCCTCCTTGGAGATCCAGTTCTCATGTCATCTCTTCTGTGACTTCCCTTGACTCCCAGGTGGCAGAGTGGCTACTTTTCCTGTTTCCTAGGCACTTTGGTCTTTCATGTTGATTTTCAGTAAAAGTTACTCGTTTTTTATTTCACAAAGAACACACAGAGATGTTCTCACGGTCAGGTTGCAAATATGGAAAATAATGCTGAGGCTCCCCTTGGTTGTCCCCTCCATAGAGGTAAGTATCCTGCCAGACACATTTCTATGACTTTACATATAGACATACACCTTGTAGAAATAGCTTTTTCCTCCACATGTGATAACATGCCTTATGTATTGTACTGAAACTCTATGTTCTGAAACTTTATGTTCTAGGGGCTTTTCCTGACTTTATTTCCAGTCCTACCATTACTCTTTTTTTTTTTTGTCTTAGAAATCACACTCCCCCCACCAAATAATCCTCTTTTGTTAATTTTATTAGGTATACAACAAAGGAGTTTATAGAACTTACTATGTGCCAGGCAGCTTACAAATTAGAGCTCATTCAGTTCGATAACCATCCTGTGAGGCATGTGCTGATATCATACCTATTGCACAGATGAGAAAACTGAGGTACAAAGAGATTAATTAATGTATCCAGCGTCGCATCTCTAGTAAGTGGTGGAGCCAGGATTTGGACTTGAGAAGTCTGGCTCTGGAATCTGTGCACCCACCACTATGCTACATTAACGCATGGCCTCTCCTCTCCACTGTCCTTCAAATGTGCCTGCTGAGGAGATGAAATTGTTCATCGATGGGGAAGATGTCCCAGTGCCAGGACACTTGTGAAGATGGTAATTTTCTTCTTGCTTCCTTTCCTTCCTTTCTTTCTTTCTCTCTTCCTTCCTATTTTCTTTTCTTTCTTTCTTTCTTTCTTTCTTTCTTTCTTTCTTTCTTTCTTTCTTTCTTTCTTTCTTTCTTTCTTTCTCTTCCTTTCCCCTTTCCTTTCCTTTCCTTTCTTTTTTCTTTTTTCCTTTCTTCCTTTTCTCTTTCCTTTTCTCCTTCCTCTTTTCCTTCTTCTTTCCCTTCCTCCTCCCCCTCTTCTTCCTCCTTCTTCTCCTTCACAATCACTTTGATCTCCAAAATGCCTTGTCCTTTTTTTTCTTTCCCACCAAAAACATACTTCATTTGGGTTACATACATCATGCAAAACGGCTGACCTCACATATGGCTGTCTAACTGCTCATTGTGACACAATCTTTCTTGAGACCATTATGCATTTTTAAGTTTCAATGATTACAGGAATTCAATAAAAAGAATTCCGGAAAATGACTCAACGAAGCAGTGTGCTGTGCACTTTCACGATGCGAAAGTATTGTTTGTCTACAGGCAGGAAACAAGCTGATGAAACCCCTCAGCTACAAACACGTGCTGCCTCTTATGAAGGAGGAAATATGACTCTGATACGGAGTTGCAGGCTCAAAGGATGGAGCCGGGAGCCACAGATTATTCCCAGGCCTTAAAACGTAATGAATGCAGTCTGCCTGGCTAGATTTCTACATTGCTTGGGACTGGTACTGCCATTTTCTGCTTTTTGAATGGAAACATCTGTTACTATTACTCTGGGACTGTCTTATCATTATATTTGGGAGCAGAGAACTTGTTTTGTCCGGTCACAGGTGCACAGATGGAGAGCAGTTATGTCCCAGGAATCCCACCCAAATCTTCACCCATACTTTAGATCATTTAAATAATGAAATTTGGGGCTTTCAAGATGGTGAGATTCAGAGAAAACTTTGGGCTTTGAGTCTGTGCTGTGATGGGTTGACACTTTTGAGCATCTTTGGATGGGGTGATTTTATTTCGGAGGGATGCGAATTTCAGGGGCAAAGGTAGATTGCGGCAGGCCCTCCAAAAATGTTCATGTCCTAATCCCCAAATCTGTGAATAGGTTACCTTATGTGATAAAAAGGACTTTACTGATGTGATTAAGTCAAACATTTTGAGATGGGGAGATCATTCTGGGTCATCTAGGTAGACTAAATGGAATCACAAGGATCTGTGTAAGTCGGAGGCAGGAGAATTAAAATTGTAAGGCCAGAACTAGAGATTGCAGTGACATGGCCACGAGCCAAGGGATGCCAGCAGCCTCTACAAACTGGAAAAGGCAAAGAACAGGCTCTACCCTGGAGCCCCCAGAAGGAAACTGTGAAGTGTTAATTAACATGGCAAAGGCCACTTTGCAAGTGTGATTGAGGTTTTTACTGACTTTAAGATGGGGAGATTGGGTCACCTGGGTGGCTCAGTCGGCTAAGCCTCCGACTTCAGCTCAGGTCAGATCTCAAGTTCATGGGTTCGAGCCCTGCATCAGGCTCTGTGCTGACAGCTCAGAGCCTGGAGCCTGCTTCCGGTTCTGTGTCTCCTTCTCTCTCTGCCCCTCCCCCTCTCATGCTCTGTCTCTCTCTGTATCAAAAATAAACAAAAACATTAAAAAAATAAAAAAAAAAAGATGGGGAGATTGATCTTGGATTATCCAGTGGGCCAATCTAATCACAGGAGTCCATAAACACAAGGCTCCCTGGCTGTTGTGGAGAGATGGGATTGTGGAAGAAGGATCAGAAAGGTGCAAAAAAGGGGGCTGCAACCCAAGACATACAGGCAAGGCTCTAGAAGCTGGAAAGGTAAGGAAATGATTCTCCTGGAGAGCCTCCCTCCAGAAACACAGCCCTGCAAACCTATGGTGGACTTCTAACCTATGGAATCATGAGATCAGAAAATCTGTGTTATTTTAAGCCACTAAATTTGTAGAAATTGGTCATGGCAGTGATAGGAAACTAATCAGGAGTAGTGACCAAAGATGAAATGGTATCTGGGAAGAAAAGAAAACTTTTCTATCATTCTCGATGTAGCCTGCCTCATTTGGAAAATGCTGGCTTCAGCAGAAATGCACTTACGCTGTCATTCCTTAGATCCTGTGTGTCTGACAGAAAATACATTCCTGAGTTTCTATACTGGTTTCATCCTGGAGTAGAATATATTTTGAGTTGAGCAGTTAGAACAGTTTTTAGTATATATAGTGGGTCCCCAGAAGGTTATGTTGAATGAATGTGATCAGGACAGTCTCTGGGAGGGACTATAATGACTCCATTTTAAAGTGCTCTTGGGGTACCTGGATGCCTCAGTTAGTGGAGCATGTTGACTCTTGATCTCAGGGTTATGAGTTCAAGTCCCATATTGGGTGTAGAGATTACTTAAAAATAAAACCTTGGGGTGTCTGGGTGGCTCAGTCAGTTAAGTGTCTGACTCTTGATTTCGCCTCAGGTCATGCATGATCTTGTGGTTCATGAGGTGAAGACCCACGTTGGGCTCTGCGCTGATGGCAAGGAGCTTATTTGGGATTCTCAATCTCTTTCTCTCTCTCTCTCTCTCTGTCTGTCTGTCTCTCTCTCTCTGCCCCTCCCTTGCTTGTGCTCTCTTTTTCAAAAATAAATAAACATTAAAAATAACACAATATTTTTAATGTTTATTTATTTTTAAGAAAGAGAGACAGAGACAGAGTGTGAGCTGGGGAGGGGCAGAGAGGGAGACACAGAATCCAAAGCAGGCTCCATGCTCTGAGCTGTCAGCACAGGCCCAATGCGGGGCTCTAACCCAGGAACTGTGAGATCATGACCTGAGCTGAAGTCGGCCACTTAACCGACTGAGCCACCCAGGTACCCCAGCGTTTATTTATTTTTGAGAGAGAGACAGAGTGTGATCAGGGGACGGGCAGAGAGAGAGAGGGAGACACAGAGAGGTCAGCACAGAGCCCGATGTAGGGCTCAAACCCACGAACCGTGAGATTATGACCTGAGCTGAAGTCCTATGCTTAACTGACTGAGCCAGCCAGGTACCCTAAAAAACACTAAATAATAAATAAATAAAAAGTAAAACCTTAAAAAAAATAAAAATTTACCGTATCTTTTCAAGGACTGCTGACCTTTATGCCCTTTTGTTTCTGGTTTATGATGGTCATAGCTCTACAAAATATAATACCAAACTGTGTTTTTTGATACTAGTAACGTAGTGAAATTGATAAGTAAAAAGGAAGCATAAAATCTTGGGGCAACTGGGTGGCTCAGTCAGTTAAGCATCTGACTTTGGCTCAGGTCGTGATCTCACAAGTTGTGAGTTCAAGCCCTGTGTCTGGCTCTGTGCTGACAGCTCAGAGCTTGGAGCTGCTTCAGATTCTGTGTCTCCCTCTCTCTCTCTGTCCCTCTCCAGCTTGCTCTCTGTCTCTCTCTCAAAAAATAAATTAAAAAAAAATTTTTAAAGGAGACATAAAATCTAAATAGGAGAAATAATTATTATCTGATCAAATTATTTCTAAATAAGAATAAAGATACTTTTTTGGTATATACCCCAGAAAAACTTTCAACTTAGTTTCATAAAAAAACTTCTTAATAGCTGTTGGTCAATGCAGCAATAAGAAACTGTAGTGCAAATTCTACCAAATGCACTTATCAAAAAGGGAGTTTGTTCATTTTTCTGCAAATAAATGTTGTTACATTAACAGTAGGCATGTAACAAATTGGGCTTTCTGGATGTTTAAAACCCATGACATCACCATGGGGCGTCTGGCTGGTTCAGGCAGTGGAATATGCTACTCAATATCAGGGGTCTTGAGTTTGAGCCCCCAGCTGGGTGTAGAGTTAACTTACAAAACAAAAGCGCTAATCCCATAAGCCAGCCCTGCAACTAAAAACTCAAAATATATTAATCTCAAGATCCATCTCTAGTCCAATATTATCTATACTGGATAATATTGGGCTGGAAGACCGAGTAAGAATGAAACCAAAATGTATTTATCAAAGCACTAAAGGGGCACCTGGGTGGCTCAATCCCTTAAGCATCCGACTCTTGAATTTGGTTCAGGTCACGATCTCATGATTTGAGGCCCGTGTCTGTCTCTGTGTAGACAGTGTGAAGCTTGCTTGGGATTCTCTCTCCTCTCTCTCTCTGCCCCTACCCCATTCATGCTCTCCCTCTCCCTCTCTCTCAAAATAAATAAATTTTAAAAACAAATAAAAATCATGTTTTAAGGCTGAAAGCATTTTCCTTATTAATATGGCACATAATCTTTCCTAGCCTTTAATCAGCTGTCTGTTTGGAAATGAAGTCACAAGAATAAAGTGGAGAGTTGCAAATTCAGGATGAGACTGTCCAATAAAGTCCCCAAGATCCAGGAACCTGTGTGCATATTGCATCTTTGTATCAAAGGACTGTCATCTGCTAGCCCAGACTGAATTTTTTTGAAGTCATCTCTAGGGGGGCCCTGGGTGGGTTAAGCGTCCAACTCTTGATCTTGGCTCAGGTCATGGTCTTACGGTTTGTGAGACAGAGCCCTGCATGGGTCTGACAGCTTGGAGTCTGCTTGGGATTCTCTCCCTCTTTCTCTTTTTCTCTTTCTCTCTCTGCCTCTCCCCCACTCTCTCTTCCTGTCTCTCTCAAAATAAATAAACTTTAAAACATAGTTCATAAAAAAATAAAAAGAATTTGTATGCTCAATGTGGGGCTCAAACTCGCGATCCTGAGATCAAGAGTCACATTGTCTACTGACTGAGCCAGCATGGCGCCCCTGGGTTTGAATTGCTTTTGTTGGCCCTGAATCATCAATAAGAACATTAAGTATTGACTTCTCCCCCTCTTCTGGGGCGGAAGGTGTACTGACCATTTGAGGTGTAAGGCTTTCAAGGTTTGCCATTCTCCACTAAAAGCCTTGAGCCTTATTCTAGGCTTTAGAATTCTTGATGGTTTTCTGTGCCCAAATTCACCTGGTCACCATGAACTGGTCGCTGAAATTCCAGGGAAGTCTCTTTTGAAATCTTCTGCCAGTAGTAATGTCACTTTAAAGGATTTCTAGTGTGAGTTGCTGAGTTTCAAGCACACGTGCGGCATCGCCCTTAACAGATTCCAGAAACTGAACATTTGTCGGGTCATTGTATAGTTTCAACTCACCAGCATCTAAGCGGAAACTGTTATTGAAACTGTTTTAAGCAAAATCTGAACATCTTGTGGCTGATTTGCTCTATCGCTATATTCAGGCTGCTTTCAAAAGGAATGCCCCAACCTGTACACTCTACATGCAGATGACTTTTGTTTGTCATCACTCAAAGCTCTTGGGGCTTCTTTCAGAGGGATATCCAGTGTTCCCTCACCTCTTTGAAAAGTTCATTCACGAGTTTTCCAGTTGTAAGTGGAATTAGAGGTGACCTTCTGTGCTCATCTTTGTTTGCATAGCACCTTACAGAGAAGTGATGTGATCAGCACCTTAACCAAGAGAACATATCTTCAATAGCAGGAAAACCTTTGATGTAGTATTCATGTAACTTTAGACCTCTCAGGTTTGGAAGATTTGCATTTCACGTCATTTTAATCTAATTCTGCCCAGGCCAATCTCTTTTTGTCTTTCTTTTTCAATTTTTTTTTAACATTTATTTATTTTTGAGAGACAGAGACAGAGCACAAGTGGGAGAAGGGCAGAGAGAGAGAGGGAGACACTGAATCCAAAGCAGGCTCCAGGCTCTGAGCTATCAGCACAGAGCCTGATGCAGGGCTTAAATCCACAAACTGCAAGATCATGACCTGAGTCGAGGTCAGACGCTTAACTGACTGAGCCATCCAAGCGCCGCTTCCTTCCTTCCTTCCTTCCTTCCTCCCTCCCTCCCTTCCTTCCCTTTGTAACTCAGAGCAGTCAGCACAGCCCTGCTGTCAGAAGCCATGAGATCATGAGCTGAGCTGAGTCAGCCGCTTAACTGACGGAGTCATTCAGGCGCCCTGAGGCCAATTTGTTTCTTGATATAACATCATTTAGGTTGTTTTCAGGTTTCTTTATTTTATTTTTTATTTTTACTTATTTATTTTTTATTTTAGAGAGAGAGCATGAGAAGGGGGGAGGGGCAGAGGGAGACAGACTCTCAAGCAGGCTCCAGGCTTCACCCAGACCGTGATGTGGGGCTCAATTCCATGACCCTGGAGTAATGAATGACCTGAGCCGAGTCAAGAGTTGGATACCCAACTGACTGAGCCACCCAGGTGCCCCGTTTTCAGGTTTTTTTGGTAAGGTCTTCACATTCTTATTAAATTCTGCAAATCTTTGGGTACCTTGCTGGCACTGTCAGTAGAGCATATGACTCTTGATCTCAAGCCTATGAGTTAAAGGGGCACCTGGGTGGCTCAGTCAGTTAAGCGACTGACTTTGGCTCAGATCATGATCTCACAGTTCCTGGGTTCAAGCCCCGCATCAGGCTCTGTGCTGACAGCTAGCTTAGAGCCCGGAGCCGGCTTCAGATTCTTTGTCTCTTTCTCTCTCTGACTCTCCCCTGTTCATGCTCTGTCTCTCAAAAATAAATAAATGTAAAAAAAAAAAAAAAAAAGATTGTGAGTGCAAGCCCTACATTGGGTATGGAGCCTACTTTAAAAAAAAACTGCAAATCCTGTGTGCTTGGGGGCCTTGGCCCTGTAGACCTCCTTTCCAACCTACCCTGTGGGCTAGACACTGCCCTTGCCCTCTCCATCCAGCTGCCCCTGCTCTTGTCCTTTATTTCTTTTTCTTCCTCCATCCCTCCTATATGTGTGTGCAGGCCTATTTTGTCCTACATTTTAGTTTGAATAAATTTACTAAAATCTTTGCTTACCATTGCTATTTGCCTCCTCACTTCTTCCTCTTGGATATATTTTTTCTTAGTGCTGATCTATCCTCTTTTTTTTTAAGTTTATTTATTTATTTTGAGAGAGGGGGAAAGGGGCAGAGAGAGAAGGAGAGAGAGAATCCTAAGCAGGGTCTGTGCTGTGAGCATGGAGCCCAACATGGGTCTCGAACCCACGAACCGTGAGATCACAACCTAAACTGAAACCAAGAGTCAGACACTTAACCGACTGAGCCACCAGGTGCCCTGGTTTTTTTTTTTTTTTAATATTTTATTTTTAAGTAATCTCTACACCCAATGTGAAGCTTGAACTTAAACCCTGAGGTCAAGAGTGATATACCCTACTTATTGAGCCAGCCAGGCACTCCTATATTAATTTTTTTATCCTTTGTATATTTTTATTTTTAACCATTAGGGATGAGAGCAAGAGGCTGCACCATGTTTTCAGTTTGCAATCTGGGACTGGAATCAATTTCTGTAGCATTATCTCTACCATAACGTGTCTCCTGATGACCTTAGGCAGAATAATGGCCTCCCCACTTCCCTCAAGATGTCTGTGTCTTAATCCTTGGAACCTGGGCAAATATCATATTAGATAACAATGGAGAATTAAGATTTCAGATGGAATTAAGATTGCCAGTCAGCTGACTTCACAGTATGGAGATTTTCCTAGGTTATCTGGGTGGGCTCCATGTAACCACCAGGGTCCTTAAAATGTGGAAGAGGGAGCCAGAAGAATTAGCGTCAGAGGGATGGATGTGGGAAAAACCCAACTGGCTATTGCTGGCTGTGAAGACAGAAGGGAGCCGGGAAAGTGGGCAGCTTCTGTTAACTGGAAAAGACAAGAAAGCATATCCTCCTCTGGAGCCTCCAGAAAGGAACGCAGCCCCACTGCCACCTTTAATTTAGCCCAGTGAGATCCATTTTGGACTTCTGACCTTCAGAACAGCCAGATAACAAATGCATGCTGTTTTAAGCAACTAAGTTTGGTGTAATTCGTTACAGCAACAATAGGAAGGGAACACAATGTTGAAATGCGATCCTCCGCGTCTGCCCTTGGAGAACAAGAGCCACACTGTTGTCTCTTTTATTTACCCAGAATCCAGCACAGGATCCGGCATATAGTCAGGGCTCAGTAAGTATTTGCTGAACCAGTGAAAGAATGAAAGCCTGCTCTAACTTTTTGAGGTTCTCCTCAGGCCCTGAGATTCCAAAGCAGCCACTGCCTTTCCCTTCCCCCAAGCCCTGGAGACCCTAAGCCCTTTGATCTCACTTTTCTCTAGTTTCCTTGCCTACTTGCAGCTGCCTCCCTTGCTGTCAGTGATTTCCCTCTTCTCTCCAGCTTTGTGTGCAGGAATAGAGATGGAAGGCCCGTGTCACCTAGTACCTGACTTTGCCATCAGGCTTTCTGTGGGTAATGCCTGAAGCTGACGTTTTCTTCCTTCCCAAGATGCTGGCTGCTTTCCTGTCTTCTCCGCAGCTGCCTCCAATCTCATTTCCTATCCAGCGTCTGCTCTTTTCCAACCGACTTGAACCAGAAACGTAGCTTTCATTTCGTCTCTTCCTTTCTGTTTTCTGCATGGACCACAAGGTTCCCATCTTTTTTCGAGTGCTTCTTAACCTCTTCTGTATGATTCCAGGGGTTTTGAAAAGAGACAATTTAAGGAATGAAAGCACTCTCAAGCGACCTCAGGTTTACTATAATACCACTCAGGGACTCCCTCAGTTTATTTTATGCAGCCCTGCAAAATCCGCTCAGGCTGGGCTCTCCCTGCTGCAGTTGGGTCACTGCGATATTGTCAGTTACTTCCTTTTCAGTCATCCATTCTCAGGCCTCTGCTTCTCTAATCTCACGCTGAACTTGGCTTCTGCTTCTCTGGCTTTCCCTTCACGAGCCTTGTGTTCAGTCTCTCCCAGAACCAGGCTCTGATGGGTTCGCTTGGTCACGGTCGAAAGCCGCGTTCTCATGCCAGACCTCCCGTCATGCTGCTGATTTGTCCCATATGTTTGATTCTGGTAACCGGGCCAATTCTTGGGCAGTCTTTTGTGGCTAGTTCTGGTAGCAGAGCCAAGAGAAACAATGTGTGGTAACCTGTGTAGAAAGAGCTGCCTCTGACCACTCGATCCTGGGGCCCTCGGTACCAGGCACATGGCCTGTCCAGCACAAACTGCTTTACCACAACTCTCTGTTTTGCAGGTGATATTTACACCTCTTCATTCTCTGCCTTTTGCCCCGCCTTTCCCACTCCATGAAGTTGGTGAAACGAATAGATCAGTTTCACTCTCCCTACCCACAACCCAATTTCAAGTGTGAAATTTTCATTTTGGAGGAATCCTTAGGTCTCAATCATCTTATTGGCTGCAGGAGGGTGTAGCACCACAGCAGTGGGGTAGATCTAGGACAGTGGTGGGGTGCCTGGGTGACTCAGTCGGTTGAGCGTCCGACTTTGTCTCAGGTCATGATCTCACAGCTCGTGGGTTCGAGCCCTGCTTCGGGCTCTGTGCTGACAGCTAGCTCAGAGCCTGGAGCCTGCTTCGGATTCTCTGTCTCCCTCTCTCTTTGACCCTCCCCTGCTCATGCTGTCTCTCTCTCTCTCTCTCTCTCTCAAAAATAAATAAAACATTAAAAAAACAGATCTAGGACAGTGGTTCATGTCCTAATGAGAACTATTACTCTGCTCCCCTTGGGCTATAGTTTAGGGGTCTGCATGCTCCCAGGTACCAGAAACAATCATGTTTTGGACCAAAGCTCTGAGGTCTGTATTCTCTGATAAGTAACTTGGTCATCCTTTTTTTTTCTTTTCTTAAACACATTTTTTTAATATTTATTTTTGAGAGAGAGAGTGAGAGACAGAGTACATGCAAGGGAGGGGCAGAGAGAGAGAGAGACATAGAATCCAAAACAGGCTCCAGGTTCTGAGCTATCAGCAAAGCCTGATGCAGGGCTCGAGCCCACGAACTGCGAGATCATGACTGAGCAGAAGTTGGAAGCTTAACTGACCCCAGACTTTACTTTTTCTAAAAAAGGGTTTGGGTTTGGGTGCCTGGGTGGCTCAGTTGGTTAAGCATCTGACTCTTGATTTCAGCTCAGGTCATGATCTCATGGTTCTGGAGTTTGAGCCCTGCATGGGACTCTGTACTGATAGTGCAGAGCCTGCTTTGGATTCTCCTCTCCCTCTCTGCCCCTCCCCACTTGTGCTGTCTGTCAAAATAAACTTAAAACATAAAATAAAAAAAGTTTTGTCTTCCTCAAGGTTCTTAATGGTAGCAATTTACAGAGATACACGCAAACCAACTTAAGCAAAAAAAAAAAAAAAAAAAAAAAGAGTTGGGTGGGAATTCTTTGGAAGGGGGCCATGGCCTTCCCTGCAGCCTGAGGGCAGAGAGGGGAGTGGGCCTCACAAGGGGGCTACAAACAAGAACTGCTTAGTCTCCCCTTGTTGGTTCTCTCAGAGGAGCGTTCTTCCTCTCCCTCCTTAGTTTAGCTTTCTTGGTGCTCTCCTTGTTTCACTTTCACATTTCTGGGAAGCCAGGGGATAGAGAGCAAATCTGGCAGCGTATTCTATCCCTACAAATAGAGCAATTCTCAGAATCTGTGGGCTAGGGAGACACTCCTGAAACATTTTTTTCAAAGGTCTATAAAGTCTGGAATTTCAATCTGTCTCTTCTTGCCTAAGAGGGTTCCAGTTGACAGTGACAGTTACGGAAGAACCCTCCCTTCCCAGTTCCAGGTGATGGATAAAGAGGGGACTGACCATCATCATGGCTCTGGGATTAAAAACTCGACCAAAATACAGTGAGACCTCACTCTTGCTTTGAATACTGCTCTGCTGCTATGTGTCGTCACTTAACTTCATTTAACTGCTTTTTAGGCTTCTGGCTCAGATCACACATAAATGCTAAATTGGTTTAGAGGCATAAATTTCCATTTCAAATATTGTAAGTTTTTAGAAAAATAGATCCTTCAAATTTTGCAACTTGAGATAAAGGTAACTATATTCTCACCCTCAACTGGCAAAGGATTCATTTTGATTTCCCTCTGTAGAAAAAAAGGCACTTAAGAAAACCACAACTGTCCCTGAAAACCAAATTGTTGTATTTTTCCTTTAATCTAGCTCAACAGTGATGTCCTTTTTTTTTTTAATGTTTATTTATCTTGAGAGAAGGAGAAAATGCAAGTGGGGGAGGGGCAGAGAGCTAGAGAGAGAAAGAGGGAGAGAATCCCAAGCAGGCTCCTCTGTGGTGTCAGCACAGAGCCCCATGTCGGGCTTCATCTCCTGCACCTGGAGATCAGGACTTGAGCACAGATCCAGTCCCTGGCCTAACCGACTGAGGAACCCCCCCCCCCCCCCCCCCCCCCCCCCCCCCCCCCCCCGCCCCCTGCCCCCGGCCCTGGGTGATCCTTTGTGCAAGGTGAAAGCTCTGATGGGAACTTGGAACCAGGAAAATTTGGCAGTCTTGACAAAATTGGTTACTAATTGAATGACCTTTGCAGGTAACCTAGCTTCTGTGAACCTGCTTTTTTTTTTTCAAACCTGGCCTAACAATTTTCATTCAGGTGTTATGAGACGGAACACAGTAAAACAAAAGATCAGATACACGTGGAGCATTACCAATCTCAACACGAGAGTCTGACATTGCTGAGAAAAGAACAGAGTTTAGAGGGACAGTAAGGAAAAACCGTCCAGGGAACTCTAGAGGTGGCAATTTTGCCAGCTCCGGCTTTCAGCAGATACCAAAAAAATTCCTATGGCGGGCTTGTTCTCTTCTAACTGGAAAACAAGTGTTCGCTTTGCCCGAATCTTTTCCTCGCTAAGAGAAAATTCCATTTCCCAAAACTTTGCTTCCCTACCCAGTCTGCAAACAACGAGTCAGGTTTTCCTCACAGGGGCCGCGGCAAGGCGAACGGAGCCCACGAGTGGGGCGGGGGTGGGGGCTCCCTTTCGGGTCAGTGGCCCGGGACCCAGCAGGTCCGACAGCCGGGGGACCGCCCCGTCCGCACCAAGCCCCGCCCCGCCGCCCCTATCCGACACGTCTGCACGACTTAGGGCGTGGTTTCCGGCAGCACTGGCAAGCTTTCCGGTTGTCCCGCCTACCCGCCTTACTTCCGGGGCGGGACTTCCTGCCCATTTTTGATAGGGGCCGGGCTGCGGAGTTGGTGGAAGGAGGACACAGGAGGTCAGTTTGGGTGTTCAGGTCTTATGCTCCTCGAAAGGGTGCCCAGGAGGACGCTCTTCCTCGCTCTCTCTTGCTTTTTTTTCTTCCCGCGAGGTCTCGGTTTGCTCGGACGTCCTAGGCTTCGGCTACTACCACCCACCTGAGGCTCTTCCGCTTCCTCTTTCCCAGGCTCCGCCCCCAGCGTCCCGTGGCCATGACGACCGCCCAGCGGGACGCCCTGGTGTGGAAGCTCGCCGGGCTGCTGCGGGAGTCTGGTGAGTGGATGCCTGGTGGATCTGGGGCTGGGGCAAGGCGGGGGTGCACCCTGCCTTACAGAGGCCTCCGCCTAGGAGTCATAGAATTACAGCTGTTTAAGGTCACGAGGAGTTCGGGCGTTAGTTCATTTTTTACTTCTCTGGGTTTTTTTCTCTAGTGCCATTGCTTGCAGTGTCCTTTATCCTTGACAGTTCAAACCCTAGCCATCCTGCGAGGCCCAACTCCAGTGCCACTTCCTCCATGCGTTCTCTGATACTTTCAGAGGAAGGTGATCATTACTTGGCTGTAAGTCTCTGGAGACCAAGGACTAGTATAATATTGCTGTGTGGCAAGGCCCTTAGGATAGCAAAAAGCATGAGATTTACTGGAGTCAGATTCATTTTAGTTGGAATCCCAACCCTCTTTCAAACGTGGCAAAGTTAAGTGTTCTGAACTTCAGTTTTCCTGACAAGCAGAAAGGCATAATGATTGCATTTAACTCGAAAGGTTGTTTCGGGGATTAATTTCAATTCATGTCAAACACTTAGGACAGTGTTTGCATAATATGTAAGGGCTCAAAACTGGTGGCTCTTTTTACTAGAGTTTCTTCTTTCAGGACTTGGGCATGGTGGAGCCACACTAGTCGTTCAGTGTATGGTTGACATTAGTTGTGGTAGAACAAGCCTCGGCTTTGAGGTCAGACAGAAATAGCAACTTACTACCACCTACATGATCTCAATTAATATTTTTCTCTAAGCTCCAATTTTTATATCTGTAAGAGGTGCTCAATAGTGCTTCTCTTTAGGAGTTTCTAATGAATTTTAAAGCAGGTAACCAAGTTTTCTGCCACGTTCTACCCAATTCATGTTAGCTGCCTTCCAGCACTCTGTACTCCCATTGATGGTACCTGTGGAGTCTCTCTTTATAGCCATTTTGTTTTCTGTGTAAGCGTTTTATCTCTTGTAGACTAGGGGGCCCGTTGAGGGTGGGAAGAATCTTTGAACTCTGTCTGCATCTATCCTTAGTGTCAAGTGCATAGAACATCTTTCAAGTAAGGTTGCACGATTTATCGGTTTGTTCAGATAAATCTGACCTGGTGCTCCAGGGATTAGTCATGGTGGTATGTATGGCTATGAAGAGGTAGCAGGAGAGACATCTTTATGGTGGTGGAATAGTTTTGTATCTTCATGGTGATGTTGGTTATAAGAATCCACACCAATGACAGTGGCATACAACTATACGTATGTACATTATCAGTTTCTTGGCTTTTATATTGTACCACATTTACATAAGACGTAACCATTGGGGGAAACTGGGTGAAGGATATAGGATACTTCTCTGTAAGATTTTTGCGACATCCTTTGACTCTATTCTTGTTTTTATTTTTTTTTTTAATGTTTATTTTTGAGAGAGAAAGAGCACTTGTGTGGGAGCAGAGGAGGGGCAGAGAGAGGGGGAGACAGAGAATCCCAAGCAGGCTTCACACTGCCAGCATAGAGCCTGACTCAGGGCTTGAACTCACAAACCGTGAGATCATGACCTGAGCCGAAATTAAGAGTTGGACAGTTAACCGACTGAGCGACTCAGGTGCTCCTCTATCCTGGTTTAAAAATAAATGTTTTTTCTTTGTGCTTACCTCATAGCTCTACCTTTTTTAGGTGCAGTGATGGGTACCAAGATGATCAAAAGGTGCTCTCAAGGATGAGTCTCATTAGACTGAGCAGTTTTAGCATAGAGATCAAGAATAATATTTCAGTGCTATAATGACTGCTTATTCTATGACATGCATTTTAGGATTGTTTGAAAGTTTCTGTACGTGTGCATAATTTGCAATCAGAAAAAGAAGTAAAGATGAAACTAACATCTGGGGTGCCTGGCTGGTTCAGTGGTGAAGCATGCGACTCTTGACCTTGGGGTCATGAGCCCGAGCCCCGTGTTGGATATAGAGTTTACTTAAAAAAATAAAAAAGATGAGATGCTTACCACCAGCTTTTATGTACAGTGAATGATTGTGGTGTAAAAGTACAGCAGTGTGGCAGTGAGGAGCCTGCCTGGAGGAGGCAGGTCTCGAGCCTAGCAGAGTGAAAGGGAAGATCAGAAAACGAGGTAGCTGTGAACCAAGTTGACTATATTCGCAGCATTGTGAGTAGGCCAGACTCTTTTGAGCAGATGGTGGAAGAAAATTTGGAAAAGTCGCTTGGACGTAGTGACACAATTTCATATTTCAGGCTGAAGAGTTAGAACTTCTTGGGAAAATAGAGGGGAGCCATTGAAGACTTTTGAGTGGGGGAAGAGATAGTATGATCCTGGCAGCTTACAGTGTAGGAGTGGGTGTATCCTGGGGTCAGAGTCTTAGAATAAAGGGAAAGGCCCTATCATTATGCTTTCCTTCCCGTCCGCCCCTTTTCCTGCAGGCGACGTGGTCCTGTCTGGCTCTAGCACTCTGAGCCTGCTGACTGGCACCCTGCAGCACTTGAACCACGTATTTGAGCTGCATCTGGGGCCATGGGGCCCTGGCCAGACGGGCTTTGTGGCCCTGCCCTCTCACCCCGCCGACTCCCCTGTCATCCTCCAGCTTCAGTTCCTCTTCGATGTGCTGCAGAAAACGCTGTCACTCAAGGTGCTGGGGTGGGAATGGGGTAGGATATATGCAGAGCCCAAGAGCTGGGGGCGGGTACATGGGTGCAAGATGTCTGCAGGGCCCCAGATCGAGGAGGCAGGAGAGCTGTGGGTGGCTGTGTGGAGGAGGGGAGGCCAGGGAGAGGGAGATGGGCTGGCCTCAGTGATGTGAGTGTTTTTTTGTTTTGTTTTGTTTTTTAGCTGGTCCATGTCCCTGGTTCTGGCCTCCCAGGGCCCATCAAGATTTTTCCCTTCAAGTCTCTTCGGCAGCTGGAGGTATGGAGTGTTGGGGAGGCTGGCACCCAAAACCCATTTGGGGCAACCTTTGGGGAATGGGAAAGAGAGATGGCCTCTTGGTGGGTGGGGGGGGGGGGCAGGCCTGAGTGTGCCCAATGCCCACAGCAGTGTGACACCCATCTCATTTAAGGCTTCCCTGAATCATAGTTGCCCTTGTCGACTTCTCCCTCCCTGTAAGAGGAGGGCAAGTGAGGCAAAACCTCTGTCTTTTGTGAAGTTCGGCGGCCCCCCCCCCACTTTTCTCCACCTCAGCTCCGCGGTGTCCCCATCCACTGCCTTCGTGGCCTCTGCGGCCTCTACTCCCAGCTAGAGACCCTGATTTGCAGCCGCAGCATCCAGGCATTGGAGGTAAGGAGGATGAGGGCTGGGCCCAGATGTCCCCTTCTGTGGGACACAGAGGACCAAGCTCTGACATCCCCTCTCTTTTGCAGCCTGCCCTGCGTCCGCTTCCCCTGGACAGTGTCCTTGCCCCCTTTGCTCTGCTCCCATAGCACCGTGTATGTCTGTCTGTTTGCGGCCGCAACTACCATCTCGTATTCAATATTCCCATGTTTGTCTCCCCGTTCTCCCCACAACGAGCTCCTGGGGGCAGGGCCCGGGGCTTGCTTTCAGTCTGCCTCTGCAGACCGACTTTGGTACATAAAGAACGAGTGAATGGCTGGGAGACGGCATGGCCTTGCAGTGGGGCGGAGGGGACACTGGAGGTAATGGAGCACCCTGTCTCAGGAGCTCCTGTCAGCGTGCGGTGGTGACCTGTGCTCTGCCCTGCCCTGGCTGGCTCTGCTCTCTGCCAACTTCAGCTACAATGCACTGACTTCCTTAGACAGCTCACTGGTGAGTGCCCGAGAGGGAAGGGGGTCAGGGAAGGACAGGGACGGGCTCTGAGGGAGGAGAGCCAGCTGGCTGCATGGAGGTGTCTGATCCTCTGCTGCCTTTCCCATCCACCCCCAGCGTCTCTTGTCAGCGCTGCGCTTCCTGAACCTGAGCCACAATCAAGTGCAGGACTGCGAGGGCTTCCTCATGGTGAGTATGGGCAGGCTGGTTGGGGCTGGCACCACTGGGTCTCTGGTCATTCTGCTCTCACCCTCTCCTGGAGCGCATTTCACTCCCACCTTGCTCTAGGTCCCCGCCTCCCCCGGGTGGGGCCGCCTCCTGGGGGCAGTACTGTTTGGGAACGCCGGCTCTAGCAGAAGACAGGCAAGCATTCAAACCTCAACTCCTCATCCTTGTGTGATTTGGGACAAACTAACCTCTGAGTGTCTTCGCCTGCCTAGCAGGAGTCCTAGGAGGACCTGCTTTTGTAGTATTGCCGTGGCCGTGAAGGTTGCTGGATGCTGCTCAGCCCAGCGCCTGGCTCAGAAAAACTGACTTCGGGATGGGAGGAACCTTCTCCCACGTCTCACAATCAGAGGCAAACAAAGTCGGACACTACTTAACGTGGTGAGAACAGACTTTGATTTAACCCGTAACACACCATTGGAGTAGCTGTAAGCTATCATGGTACGTCACCAGTGAGAAAACTGTTTTAACTGGTAGTAAGCTTCAGTGTGAACTGAATTCCGATTCAGTTTGTGCTGAGATTACTGAGAGCTTTAAAGGGAGAGCGAGGGAGTGGGGCCAGGGAAGATGGGCTGGAGCCGAGCCTCTCCTTGACCGAACCAGTGAGTTTCCTCTGGTCAAGGAACTAGACATACCCAAAGCAGGAAGGTGGGCCTTGGTCCATATGAAACCCACACGGGTCAGGGTTTGCTCAGCGGCGCTTGCCACAGTTAGCTGTCTACCTTCCCATGGAGGCTGGCACCCAGGGGCTCTATCTTCAGGTGTTGGCTGCAACAAACTGAATTCTCCTGGCATCCTGGGGTTTCTCTAGGAGGGAATGTAAGGGGGCTAGAGTTGTCTTCCCAGGGTTGTGACCTTGAGCTATTAGGAACTACGCTGGGGGTGCTTGGGTGGCTCAGTCGGTGAAGCATCCGACTTCAGCTCAGGTCATGATCTCACAGTTTGTCGGTTTGATCCCTGCGTTGGGCTCTGTGCTGACAGCTCAGAGCCTGGAGCCTGCTTCGGATTCTGTGTCTCCCTCTCTCTCTGCCCCTCCCCTGCTCACACTGTGTGTCTCAAAAATGAATAAATGTTAACAGAAAAAGGTTTACAAAATAGAAAAAAAAGGAACTATGCTAGTATTTGTTCAAGTCTGTTAATGTGGTCGGGGGTGGGGGCGGTGGAGGACTGAATGAAATCATTTGTGCTAAGGGTACGCAGTCTTCATAGGCCAAGGTTGAGGCCTGCTTGAAAAGAAGGCTCAGAGGAGCCCGGCTACAGTCTGGCCCAGAAGAGAACCTTTGTCACCAACCCCTCAGGACTTGTCTGAGCTCTGCCATCTGGACATGTCCTATAACTGCCTGCACATGGTGCCAAGAATAGGACCCTCGGGGGCCACTCTGGGGACCTTGATACTGCGAGGCAATGAGCTCCAGAGCCTACAGGGTGAGTGGGGAGTTTGGGGAGAGAGATGAGGGGGCCAGAGAGTAGGTGAGCGGGGGGTGCAAACCTGGAGGGCTTTTAGGGGCAGTGTGAGACTCAGAGTGGCCTCAGGCGGGCCTACGGGTAGGTCTGAGGTGCCCAGGCTGGTCCTTCCACTGCACCATCCCCCAGCACCTTGAGGGCCCCCCCTCCCCCACACGCACCCACATGCCCTTCCTCCCTCCCGTCTGCCCCCAGGCCTGGAGCGGCTGAGGAACCTGCGGCACCTGGATGTGGCATACAACCTGCTAGAAGGACACAGGGAGCTGTCCCCGTTGTGTCTACTGGCTGAGCTCCGCAAGGTGAGTCATGAGCGGCGCTGCTCCCTCCCAGGCTGACTGGGGGAGTGCCCGTCCTCACACAGGGAGGCCTGAGGCCCATCTCAGCGCCCCCTTCCTGCTCTTCAGCTCTACCTGGAGGGCAACCCTTTGTGGTTCCACCCTGCACACCGAGCGGTCACTGCCCAGTACTTGTCACCCCGCGTCAGGGATGCTGCAGCCGGCGTGAGTATTCTCACATCTGCTCTGCTTTCGCGTTCCCGCCCCGTCCTGCCCCCCGCGCCCTCATGCCTCTCTCCACCCCATCCCCGGGTGAGGGGCCACAGCCGCGGATCCCCTGCTTGTTATGCTGTTCCCCCCCCCCCCCACACTGAGCCTCGTGGTCCCCAGGCTGATGGGCTTCCCGAGTGGGCAGGCAGGGACCCCACCACCAACATGGCCCCTCC
This sequence comes from Suricata suricatta, assembly GCF_006229205.1. Classification (NCBI taxonomy): domain Eukaryota; kingdom Metazoa; phylum Chordata; class Mammalia; order Carnivora; family Herpestidae; genus Suricata; species Suricata suricatta. The sequence goes on along the minus strand of NC_043702.1, from coordinate 17,284,132 downwards.
CCTTTTGTCTTTGCTCAGTTCCTTCTCGATGGCAAAGTCTTGTCACTGACTGACTTTCAGGTTAGTATGCTGGGATTGCCGGAAATAGGACTGGTTTGGGAGGATGTGAAAGGAGTCCCAGGGTCGTGGTCTTTCTGGGAAGCTGTAGAGGAGGGCCCGTCCCTTGGCCAGCCTGGCAGGGGACAGGTGCTCCTCTGGCTCCAAGCTCTCTCTCCTTCCTGTCATCACACGCCAGGTCTCCTCCACGTCCTCCAGCTCCATGGCTGGCCCTGTGCCCTGGCCAGCAGGGAGCACTGTTGAAACCTCAGGTGGTCCTGACCTGAGTGACAGCATCTCCTCTGGGGGCGTTGTGGCCCAGCCCCCGCATCGTAAGGTTAAGGTAAACTGTGTCCTAGGCTGCCTTGTGCCTGGGATTGAGTCCCTTTAGTGGGTGCTCTGGTTTATGGATGGACTAGAAATAGTAAGGGCTCCTCCTTGCTTGTGGGTGGGGCTTTCCAGGTAGGTTGGGTGGGTGGCCGTGGCTTTCATAGAGCACGGGCCCTCTGTCCACCCTCAGAGCCGAGTCCGTGTGAGGCGAGCAAGCATCTCCGAACCCAGTGATACGGACCCAGAGCCCCGTACAATAGACCCGTCTCCAGCTGGTAAGTCCGCCATGCCCCCGGCTGCCCTTGCCCAGGCCTGTCTTCAGTGTCCTGTCCTGGTCTTCTCGGCAGGAGGACTCCGGCTGTGGTGGAGCAGAGCGTTATAGAGGCCTCTTGGGCCTTCCTCTTTCTCTCTAATTTAGGGAAAGGAGAAGAGACCGCCCCTGGGCAGCATTTTCCAAAGTGTTTTTCAAGGAACATGGATTTTGTGGGCTGTCGGAAGGTCACTTGATGACTAGATTCCCCGGGAACTTCTGGGCTGACCAAAGTTAAATAGAGTCCTCCCGGGAAGTCTCAGGACCTCCAGGAGGCCCCCTCATATCTCGAATCTCCCAGGCAGTGTATGCTTTGTGGTTCTGAATCGCACATGGCCACAGCGTTCCACAGAACACGCTGCTGAGGGGAATCCTTTAGCCTCCCTCCCCCCAATCCCCAGCCCCTATTACATTGCACACCCTTTTACTCCACTCTGAGGATCGGTTGCAGAAGAGGTTGGGGCCCTTCGGGTAGCAGTGGGGGCGCAGGCTAGCTCAGTGGTGCTCTCCCCTCCGGCCCAGGGCAGTTTGTGCAGCAGCATCGGGAACTTGAACTCATGAACAGCTTCCGCGAACGGTTTGGCTGTGACTGGCTACAGTATAGGAATCACCTGGAGATCTCCGGGACCCCAGTTCTGGCCGCCTCCCAGACCCCTGCCTTCAGCACAGTGTGCCCGGACACCCAGAACCCAGGGTCTGTGCCCGGACCTCCGCCCCTGCCGAAGGAGTCACCACAGGAGACAGCAGAGGAGGTCGGGCCACAGCCGGAGCCCCAGGAGGAAGAGGTGGTGGAGGAGCTGGCAAAAGAGGAAGAAGGAAAGGAGGAAGAGGAAGAGGAGGAGCCGGAGCCGAATGATGTGGAGGGTGCCTGCCAGGGAGACGGGGCCGATGCTGGCGGTATTATCTGGGAGAGAGGCAAACCCAGACTTGGGATGGTTCATTCCGTTTGTGTGTTTGCTTTTTTTTTGGTCTTTTTTTTAATGTATGTTTTTGAATGTGGGCAGGAAAGGGGCAGAGAGAGGGGAGACAGAATCCGAAGAAGGCTCCAGGCTCTGAGCTGTCAGCACAGAACCCGACGTGGGGGCTCAAACCCACAAACTGCAAGACAATGACCTGAGCCTAAGTCAGATGCTTCTTCAACTGAGCCCCGCTGGCTGACTGACCCCTTTTGGCTGGAGGGCCACCCTACACGAGGGCAGAGTCGGGGTTACCTCTCCCATCTTACAAGGTTGTTCTCCTGATCTCTCCTCAGCGGAACTGTGTCGCCCCATGCTGGTGTGTCCCCTGGAGGGGCCTGAGGGCGTGCGTGGCAGGGAATGCTTTCTCCGGGTCACCTCCAGCCACCTGTTTGAGGTGGAGCTCCAAGCAGCCCGGACCCTGGCACGGCTGGAGCTCCAGAGTCTCGAGACGGCGGAGGTGGAGCCCGAGCCTCAGAGCAGGGGAGAGGCTGTGCTCGTGGTGAGCAGCAGACACAGGCTGGGCTTTTCACAGGAGCCGACTCGGGCAGCATGGCTGTTGGGGTGCCAGGCTCTGGGTTGCGAGTTTCCCACAGTCTCTCGTTGGCTCTTGGAGCCTGGGAGGCTGGGCTGCCACGCTGGAATGTGGATGTCAGCAAGAACGTTTTCATGACATCCAGAGTTACTGTTAACTTCCGGCTGTCAGTGTAACCAGAATCCCTCTTGTCCACTCTCTACTCTTTCCTTTCTTCCTTCCTTCCTTCCTCCTTCCCTCCCTTCCCTTTTCTTTTTTTCTTTCTGATAGAGAAAGACAGTTGTGAGCAGGGGAGGGGCAGGAGAGAGAGACACAATCTGAAGCAGGCTCCAGGCTCTGAGCTGTCAGCACAGCTCGAACCGATGGACTGTGAAATCATGACCTGAGTCGAAGTCCAGAAGCTTAACCAACTGAGCCACCCAGGCGCCCCTTCTCTACTCTTTTCTACCCAGTCCCCCTCTTTGTGTGCAGGGCTCAGAGCCGCTCCCTGGGGCCCCTGTCCTTGTTCTGCGTTTCTCCTACATCTGCCCAGACCGGCAGCTGCGGCGCTACGTGGTGCTGGAGCCCGATGCCCACGCAGCTATCCAGGTAACGGGGCCTGGAGCGAGGCCCAGGGGCCTGGGGGGAGATTAAGAGGCCGAGGGCCAGGGTGTGTTGCTCACAGCTGCTCCTGGCCCACTCTGTTTCAGGAGCTGCTTGCTGTGTTGACCCAAGCAGCCACCACGGCTCAGTGTCAGCTTAGGGACTCGAGAGACCCGCTGTGGGGCAGACTCCAGTGTCTACGCTGTGGCCATGAGTTCAAGCCAGAGGAGCCCAGGTTGGGATTAGACAGTGAGGAAGGCTGGAGGCCTCTCTTCCAAGAGACAGGTACGGACCCTGCCTTTGACCTTCCTGCCCACACATCTCCCACCATTTCAGAGACAGTGGCTTTGAAGGAAGGAGTATGGAGGGGGAACCCCAGAGAAGGGAAGGAGTTGGGACCAACTTTTCTGCCTGGAGGAAAATAGAACCATCTGCCTGATACATTAACCAAAAAAAGAGAGAGAGAGAGAGAGAGAGAAGGAGCAAAAAAGAAGAATTATGTTCTTTTTTATTTTTTTTGAAAGTCAGGAAATACAATCTCTGAAACTGCTTAAACGTACTCATTATTTTTTCATAACTTGAAGGCTCTTTCCACTTTTTCTGGCTAAGGTTTAGGAACTGCAGGAAACCTCCTCAGCTCCCCCTGCGGTATTGGGTGCAGCTCTGTCCTCCGGCATGCCTGGCTGTGGAGGAAGATGCTTTGGGAGCTGGCGGAGTTGTCCCTCTTTGACTGACCTTGGAAGCCACGTAATACCAAGTGGTGCCTCATGGCGTCTTTTACACTGTGTTCTTTAAAGGGAGAGATTTTTCCACTGCAGACCAGTCAATTAGCTATGTCTTTGGAGACATTGAAGAAGAAAGAAATATTCCTGGAAACATCTGTGTTGAAATGCGTGACTTTTATTAGCCACTTTTTTCTTCTGGGCAGTGGCTAGAGCAGGGGTTTAAAGTTTATTGAGAAAATAGACCCCTTTCCATCCTCCGCTCTAAGCCTCCCTCCCCAGGGGCCCACCAGCACGATGTGTGCCGTGGAAAAAGCCCCAGCCCCTTGAAGACCTTTCTGTGCTCCACAGGGTCCTGTGGCCCCTGGGGTCCCTTCAGTGCATCATTGTTACGGAACATTCCTGGGTGTTATGTTCTCTTTTTATTTGAGCCTCGGTCACCTCATCTGAACAACGAAGGGAGTGACCCTGTCCTCTGTACCGTGAGGAGACGTGAATGTGGCAAAAAGACACCAGGCACAGCGCTGGCACAAAACAGGTCCTCCGTAAACGGTGGCCGTGGCCGCTAGCCCCGGCTCCCAGTCTGGGGCCGGGCACGTTAAATTATTCGATTGTTGCTTTCCTCGTTCGCAAAGTGGGATCAGGAGAGTTTTGATTCTGTCGTCCAAGAGTCAGGCGTGTGCCCAGCACACTGTAGCTGCCCAAAGAATGTTTCCTCTCTTGCCGCTGATCCCTGACCTGGGTTCTTTACCTGGTCCGCTCACCCATCCTGACAACTCTGTAAGACAGGCACCCCCCCTGTTACAGAAGAGGAACCAGGCTCGGAGGGCTTCGGTGACTCTGTTAAGTGACAGAGCCTGGAATTGGACTCATACCTGGCACCCTGCCTTCCTGATCTGTTGATCTGGAGCTTTCAGGCATGGCTGGTGGAACCTCAGAGCACAGAGCAGCCTGAGGCTGTGGGAGGGCCCAGAGCAGGGCCTGGATGAGCTCGGTCCTCTGAGAGCCCCCAGTAAGAAGGCGGGGTCCATTTTGAGGAGGCTGTAGGCCGGGGGTCTGGGTTTGCTCCTCCCTCACTGGAACGGGGACTGGTTGGTTAACAGACCTGCAGAGCGCGTGGGGAGCAGCGTGCTGGGAATGGTGGGGAGTATATGAAGCTGGAGATGTCGGCCAGCGGGGGTCCAAGCGGGGATGGGGAACCTCAGGAGCACGGTAGGGGATTGTGGCACTATGTGTATGTGGGGGGGTTCCACAGGGACAGTGTCCATCCTTCCTTACAGAATCTCCTGCTGTATGTCCAAACTGTGGTAGCGATCATGTGGTTCTCCTGGCTCTGTCCCTGGGAACCACCAGCAGGGAGCACAGGCAGGGAGAGCCATCACCAGTTCCCTTGCAGTCCACCAGCACTGTCCGTGACCCTCCCGACCACAGCGACAGGGCCGACCAGGCCCCGCCTCACGCACCGGCCTCCCGAGACCACCACAGTTGGAGCCTCAGTCCCCGTGAGTAGAGGTGAAATAAGACAGGGGTGGTGTTTGGGGGAGGGAGGAGGCCCTGCTGGGGAGGCGGGCTGGCGCCGTGGCAGCCGAGGGGGGCTGATGGCCTGCCGCTTACTCACAGCCCCCGAGCGCCGTGGCCTCCGCTCTGTGGACCACCGACTCCGGCTCTTCCTGGATGTTGAGGTGTTCACTGATGCCCAGGAGGAGTTCCAGTGCTGCACCAAGGTCTGTGCCAGCCTGGCACTGCCCCGCTCCCCGACCACCCCTTGTTGCCAGCCCGGCAGTTTGTGTCCGAGCTGTGGCTCTGGAGGTACCAGGTCTGGCTTTTGGTGTCAACTCCAGTGATCATGTGTGGCGTGGCTGTGACATGAGAGTCTGTTGTTACCGCTCTGCAGCAGGGGTCACAGTGCTGGCCGTACGGAGCATGATGGCATCAGTGAGGGCCCTCGTCAGACCTACTGGCACTCAAGTGGGGCCTCCTGTCGCTGTCACAGATCCACGCTGTTACTGGGTCCTCTGTGAGCAACTAGCGTGTGCAGGTCACCGAGGTCTGGAGGAATTTGGTGTCACCAGCTGTCTTACGCTGTGGTGTGAGAAACCTGATGGCCGTGGAAGGGCTGGCCTCAGGCCGAGTGAGGGGGCCTCTCCTTGGGGTGCCCATCTAAGATCCAATCCAGGCCTCGGAGGGAAAGTTACAGGGCAAGAGGCGAGGAGGATCTGGGGAAAGAAGTGGCACATGAGGGGGGTCCTGAGATGGGAAGCAGCTCTTGGGGGAAACTGCTGTCGAGGCGTCAGGAGGTGGGGTCGGGAGGGGGCAGGTGTCCTGAGAGGAGTCTGAAGAGGCAGGCAGGGGCAGCCTCAAGTGTTTGCCAAGGGGGTTGGACCTGATCCCAAGCGCCGCAGGAGGCCTGAGGCAGGGGAGCGGCAGTCCACTTTGTTTTAGGATAGTTGGATAGCCAAGTGTGTAGGGTGGGCCCAAGGGGACACAGTGCCGGGCAGGGAAACCCGCTGAGCCTGACTGAGGGTGTGGGTGCACAGGGGTGGTGGGGCCAGGAAGCGTGAACGCTGGGAAGGGACTCGGGCACCGCGAATCTGCCCTCAGCCTGGCAGCCGCCTCCCGGTCCTCTCTTGTTTCTCAGCAGTCTGCTCTGCCCCTCAGGTGCCCCTGGCGTTGGCAGGCCACCCTGGGGAGGCTGTGTGTCTTGTGGTGGTATCTGACCGCAGGCTTTATGTGTTGAAAGTGACAGGAGAGATATGGTGAGTGACTGGGGCTGTCGGGGACAGGGCGGGGCCCCCTTTGGTCTCCCAGCACTCACTCTTTGCCCCCGCTCTGGTCCTCCGTCTCCACAGCGGGCCTCCAGCTAGCTGGCTGCAGCCGACCCTGGCTATTCCCCTGCACGACCTGAGTGGCATCGAACTGGGGCTGGCTGGACAGAGTCTGCGGCTGGAGTGGGCTGCTGGGGCAGGCAGCGTCGTCCTGCTGCCCCGGGATGCCAGGCATTGCCGGGCCTTCCTGGATGAGCTCACCGGTGAGAGAGGGAAGGGGCGGGTAGGGAGGTGTTGATCGGTGGAGACGGGGGATGGAGGAGGTGGTCTCTGACGTTCCCTGTCCCTGGCTGGCTCTGTCCAGATGTCTTGCAGGCTCTGCCTCCCACCTGGAGGAGCAGTGTCCAGGCCACAGAGGAGGAGGTGACCCCGGAGCACCGCCTCTGGTGAGTGAGAGGAGGTGGAGGCCGGGCTTGGTTGCCCAGACAGCTGCTGTTGGAGCACAGGCCCCTCTGCAGGAGCCCCGGCTGCAGTTAGGCCCTGAGCACCTGGGCCTGCCGCCCTTCCTCACACGTGCACCCTCCTGGCCCAGCCCTGGTCCCTCCTCCCCGCCCCCTTTGTATTTCCTGCCCCCCCTGGCTGACCACGCCTTCTCCCCAGGCCTTTGCTGGAGAGAGACTCTTCCTTGGAGCCTCCCCTGTTCTTCTACCTTCGGATGTTCCTGGTCAAAGGTGAGGCTTCTGTACTTCCGTCTTGTCCCAGGTCTCTGGCCATGTGCACCCCCCACCCCCCTTTGCCTTTCATGCCCTGGAAGCAATTTTCAGTTCCTGGAATCCAGACTTTCTGTCACTCACAGACACACCCAATGACAGCCTCAGTCCTCCTGGCCTCTCTCAGTAGGGCCAGGAGGTGTCCTGGGTCCTCCGTTGCTCAGAGACCTGTGCTTCCGGGTGTGTGCTTTCTATAAAGTGGAGCAGACCCAGCAGACCCACCGCCATCCTGTCAGAGGAGGCGAGTGGCTCTTTCTGAGTGTGGTGGGTGTTGGGGCAGGTTCCCTCTGTCTTGGGCCTCAGAGGTTTCAGAAGCTAGAGATGCCTGGAGTCAGAGAAAGGAGGGCCCTGGGTGTGGTCCACGCCTCTGCCCCGGGGGACCTGGACCTGGGCTCCTCTGAGGCTTCCCACCCTGGCCTCACCCTGTCTCTTTCCTCCCTCCAGGCTCTGCAACCTGCCCTGTGTCCTTGTTGATGACCCTGTCCACCCTGTACCTGTTGGAGGAGGACCCTGCAGGGTCCCAGGCAGAGCCTGCTCTTCCAGCAGCTTCTGGTGAAACCCTTGAGAAGTCCCTGCCCTCGGGGCAGGGCCCTTCTGTGCATGTCAGGGAGCAGTGGCCACTCAGCAGCCTGAGCTCGGTGCTGCTCTATCGCACGGCCCCGGGGGACCTGCGACTGGTCTTCTATGATGAGGTGTGTGTGTGAGAGAGAGAGAGAGAGAGATGGGGGCAAGAGGTGCTGGGCAGTGTGGGACATGGGTCTAGGAGGGCAGGGCATTGGGGGCAGTGTGGATGCGATGGGCAGTCATGCTGGAGGGAACATGAAGTGGGGTGCAAGGAACTAGGGGCCTCGCTGGGTCTGGACAAGCAGCAGGGTGCCGAGACAGCGGGGAGACAGCTGTGGGCATTGGAACCCCATGGACCTGGAGCATGGCTTTGTGTTGGCCGGGAGGCCCTTCGTGACGCACTGCTGCTGTTCGGAGCTTGTGTTTGATTGGGCCCCGCGTGCCCAATGGTTTTCACAGCCTCTGTGGGAGGAGACACTCTCATTATGCCTATTTACAGATAGAGAAACTGAGGCTTGGGGACATCAGTCTGCTTGCCTGGGTCACAAGGGGTAGATGCAGAAATTGAACTCCACAACCAATTCCTTAGAATTGATTCCAGAACTTATATTCTGGAAAACAGGGTGGATGACAAAAACAAGATAGTAAATGTGGAAGCCTCCTGGGCGGGCCTTCAGTAAGTGTTGACTGCGTTCTGTTTAAAAAGCTCAAAGTCAGGGTCTTCTGTAGGGAGTGACACAGGCTTGGGGAAGCAAAGAGGCCGTTGAGTCAAGGAGGGGCTGTGGGTCCTCCGGGAGCCTCACCTCACTACCGCTTTGTCTGCCAGGTGTCCCGGCTGGAGAGTTTTTGGGCACTTCGGGTTGTATGTCCCGAGCAGCTGACAGCCCTGTTGGCCTGGATCAGGGAGCCCTGGGAGGAGTTGTTTTCCATTGGACTCCGGACTGTGACCCAGGAGGCTCTAGATCTTGACCGGTGAGGCTTCCCCACTGACCTTGGCCTCGGGAGCCACGGCTGGAGATGCTCTCTCTCCAGACTCTGGCTGCAGACTTCTCTGGCCTTTGGATGCTCAATGAGGCCCCATAATAACCCAGGAAAGCGTCATCTCACCCAGGAGAAGAGTGAGAGAAGTTGCCTGCCCTGGTCTGGCTCAAGGGGACAGGCTAAGTGGTCAGTAGGGCTGTTTCTCCTGCACATTTTCTCAGGTAGCAATAAAATTGTTTCCATTCCAGAGGCCACAGGGGCACTGTCACGTGTCATTCCCGCAGCCTGCCGCTCCTGCATCTCCCCTAGCGGGCACGGCCCCCGCCCAGAGTGCTCCCTCGGCGGGCAGCGCAGGCAGCCTCGTTTGGTCTGTGAGACCCCGTCTCCCCACTCTGTCCCAGGGGTTGGGAGCCAGCCGGACCCCGGACTCATGGGCACCAGCCCTCAGCAGCCTCAGCCCTCACGGGGCCTGATGTGGAAATCTCTGCCTAACAAATAGTAGGGCCAGTTTGATCCTCTGTCTCTCCGGTTACAGTTGGGGACGAATGAAGATCTCAGACCATTGGCAGTAGGTGCTGAACACGAAAAGGTGTCTGGGGAGAGGGCGTGTGGAGTTGGGCTGTGGCGGGCAGCGAGGTGTGTGTCCCCCGGGAGGGGTGTGGAGAGGAAGCCTGGAGCTGCTGGCCGTGAGAGGAGAGCTTCCCGGAGAGTGGAACGGAGCAGGGACAGGCCTGAGCTGAGTGATGGGTGTGCAGGGCCAGGTCCTGGCGGTGTGTTTGCAGTTCCCGGGTCCAGTCGTGCAGGCTCCCCTGGAACTTTAGGTTACGTGAACTAAAGGAGAGCTCCCCCCCTTTTTTCTTTTTTTCTCTTTCTCTTTTGGCCTAAGCTAATTTGAACCAAGTAACGAGCCACAGGAAGGGTCTTAATTGTGTACATTCCCATTAAGCTGAGGTTTTGAGCCAGCCTGACTTGGGACCTGACTTTTGCACCCAGGATACGGCGGGAGGAGTGGCACCCACATGTTTGTGTATAGAGGGAAGAAGCCTTGGGGAAGGAGTGTTGGGGCTCAAGCCAAGCTTCCCTTAAGCCCCGAAGCTGGGCTCTGGCGGAGTCTGTTGTGTGGTTTGGGGGTGGCTCTCGTCTGTGCAGCATTTGCCTGCCAGATGCCAAGCCAGATGCTTAGGGATGATACCTGCCCCTCCCAGGGGGCCTGGGAAGTGGGTGACACCTTGTTGTAGAAAACAGGCTCACAGGAGCTAAGTGACTTGTTTAACGTCACGTCTGTAAAGAGATGAGACCTGATGAGCCCAGGCTTAGGACTTCGAAGCCTGGGTAGTCAGCAGACCTCAGAGGCTCCCTGCCTCCCATTCCCTGCAGTGATGGATGGGCCTCTGTCCCCGGCTTCGCTCCCAGCTCACAGAGGGGCCAATGCCCACCCTGCCCGGCATAATCCCAGACTCGTGCAGGATGGGCGAGCCGGATGGAGTGTAGCTGAAGTTTCTCTTTCCCCCAGGGTGTTCAAGATGTTAGGTGAAGTATTAATTCGTGGGTGATTTTCACTCCAGCGGAACTATAGAGGACAGAGATGCCGATCCTTAGGTTTTAAGTCAAAGTGCTAAGTGGTAAGAAGAGATTTGAGAGGGACCATAAAAGACACAGAACTCTGCAGGGAGGAGGGGGAGAGTGTTGAGAGAAGGGCATTCAGAGCAGTGGAGGCACAGTGCTCTGTGAGGCTGGGGGCTCTCTGGGTGGAGGGGCCCTGTGCCTAGCTCCATGTTTGGAACTAGGGAAGACAGTGACCTGTCAGATGTTCTCTGCCACCAGGGCACACAGAGATGGCCTTTTGGAAGGACATGGCAGGATAGGGCTGGCGACGGTTGCCCAGATTTCTCTAGAATGGAGAGGGGAGGGGGTCCAGAGGATCTTGTGGGTCCCCGGAAGGTGTGGGAAGTCCACGGAGAACATGCTAGAGAGCTTGCCGGGTCCTGGCAGCAGCACAGGGGGAGGGTGGTGTAGGCCCAGTCCCCAGATGGGTGTGTGACCAAGTGAGACTTCAGTTGATTGCATTTAAATCACTGATCAGGCTGAGTTGACTTGCATGTGACCAGATTAACTTCTCTGTTGGTTGGAAGTAGGGGCTCGTCACAAGGATAAAATTGAGTTACCAAGAAAAGCACACTTTTGCATACCTGAATTTGGAAGACTGCCATCTTTCTGGAATTTTCATTTGTTATGATTGGAAAAATCAACATAGAAGGGTGTGGAAGGTGTGGCCCTAGACAGCAGGGGGCTATGGTTTCTTTGTATCCGTCTGGGGGTTACTCCATTTCTCCAGACTAGAAGGCCTTCGACTTAGGGTTTATGGGGGAGGGATGTGCTCTGGAAACCAGGTCACGCCTCACTGTAAAACCGCTTTGGGGAAGTCCAAGGTGGGGCCTGGGGTTTGGGAGTGCTGTAGGCTGAAGACTGCCCCAGTTCTACCCTTGACCTAGCTAGCCTCTGCAAACCCCGGGGCCCCAGAGGGTGGAATCCTCTGGGAAATAATCAATTCCACTGGAGGACAGTCACTCAGCCTCAAGCCCTGCTCACAAAAGAGCAAAAGTACAACAGAGAAGCCCCTGGATTCTTTTTTTTTTTTTCTTCTTCTTCATTTTATTTATTTTAAAGAGAAAGCGAGAGCATGAGTGGAGGAAGGGTAGGGGGGTGGAAGGGGTGGAGAATCTCAAGTAGTCTCCACGCTCATCCCCGAAGTCTGATGTGGAGCTCAATCCCGTGACCCTGGGACCGTGACCTGAGCCCAGATCAAGAGTTGGCACTCAACCAACTGAGCCACTGAGAAGCCCCTAGATTCACAGGAGGTGAAGGAACTGTGGGGCCCTAGGAGGATGAAGCCTTTGGTCCTGGTTAGGGCCTCCTCCTTAATTCTGCCTTTTCTGACGGTCTTGTGGCTCAGCATTGCTCCTGTCCTGAAACATATTTATTCATAAGTCCACTGAAAGGATGAGTTTGTTCCTTCACTTGACAGAGATTAATAGGACACAGGTCCTACTGCAGAGCCCATTAGAGCACATGTCAGGGCGGGAGGGCTTTTCCAGCGGCTCGTAAACTACCCCCAAGAAAGCACCTACCTTCTCTGGGTCAGAACTGCTGAGAGGGCATGCTGGTGCCAGGATTTACGGCTCCCTTGAGGATTTATGGAGCACACTGTAAAATGACAAGCAAGGCAATAATCCACAGCTCTGGCTTGGTGAGCCCTTACTATGGTCCGTGCATCGTTTAAAGCCCTCATTTTCCCGGCCGTTTCCTACACTCCTTTGATCACAAGATACGGAGCCAATCCGCCTAAGAAAAGAGCCAGCGTATATAGAAATGACCCAGACCTGGCAGACTGGAGCTGAGGCCCCGGAGACGGGGTTTCTCCTGCATCTTAGAGCCAGGTGGTTTCTCTCTCTGGCTTCCCCAGCAGGATCCTGGTCTGCTCTAGCTGGAGAGTGGAGAGGAAGCGGTGTGGATCTTGGAACTGACCAGTTGGGAAATGCTGGCTATGGTGGAGGCCCCTCGGTGACAGGCCCATGGAAGGGGTGGCGGGGCCCAGAAAGGACTGTGCAGAGTGGTCCAGTAAATAAGTTCACCTACTTCTGTTTGCGCCGAGCTGGCCTCGATTTTTAATTGAAGCAAAATTAAAACTTCCCAAAAATATGAGTCCACTTTCTTGGCGGTGCGCACACCCCCTTCCCCATTAGCTCTTTTCCACCATCTGCAGATAAGCCAGTATTGGACCCGAGAGAGACCTTCCCAGCCGCTGGCCCAGAGCTACCGTCCAGAAAGGTCAGGCCCATTTATAAGGACTTCTCCAGAAGTGCTGTCAGGTCATGGTCCATATGGGGCAGACTAAGGTTTCGCCATTGTAGGGTGGTTTGCAAAGCGGCGAGGCTGGTGTGGTTGAAGAGGACCTTTTTCCATTTCTTTGTGCCTGAAACCTCTACAGGCTTCGTTGTTTTCTTTAAGTCAGCAGAGTCCTCTGCACCCTGTGTCCTGTGGTTGCTTGCTCTTTGACCCAGAAGACAGGTGCTGGTATCGGTCACTGAGGAGGAGGTCAATGGTGAGGCCATCACCACTCCTGGAAGCATCTGGCCTTTAGCTCCCGCCTCACCAGGTGCTGGGATGCACCTGCTTCTGACGCTCTGCCACACTCTGAGCGGATGGGACCCGCTTTGCTCCTGATACTTGTGCACAGATGGCCGTCAGTAAGCCCTGGCCTCTCACCCCCTGCCCTGGCCCCAGGGATCCACCTGTCCATCCACTCTGGCCTTTCCCCTCAAACAAGTGCTTATTGGTCATCTGTCTGGCCTTGGGCTTGCTGGCAGCGCCGGCCTGAGGCAGCTCAGAGAAAGGACTCGGTCCCTAAAAATGTCTGTAACAGCTCTATGCCACATTTTCTATAGAGGTAAGGTAGGATGGGATGAAATATATATATTCATACCTCCATCTTGTTGTGTAAGAGAATTCCAGAAGGACAAGTTGGTGATGGGGGGATGAAGATGAGAACAGGGCAGAGGGGGTCAGGGATGGTATTGAGGCTCTTTTTATTTTAAAGATATTTTTAACCCCCCGAAGGTATTCTGACTCAGAAGTAATATTTTATTTCTTTTTAAAATGTTTACTTTTTAGAGAGAGAGAGAGAGAGAGACAGAGCATGAGCAGGGAAGGGGCAGAGAGAGGGAGACACAGAATCCAAAGTAGGCTTCAGGCTCTGAGCTGTCAGCACAGAGCCCAACATGGGGCTCGAACCCACAAACTGCAAGATCATGACTTGCGCCAAAGTCAGAGGCTCAATCTACTGAGCCACCCAGGCACCCTCAAAGGTAATATTTAAAAATTTAGATGAGGCCCTCGGGGGCCAGTGGCCAAAACTTAAAATTTATTTTTATTTATTATTATTGTTTTAAAAATTGTATTTGCTTTTTAAGTAAACTCCATCCCCTACATGGGGCCTTAAACTCATGACCCCTGAGATCCAAGAGTCTGACGTTCCACCGACTGAGCCAGCCTGGTGCCCCCTAAACTGAGTGGTATAGACGTCAACTCCTGAGACTTTGGAAGGTGGGGAGCAGGTCAGCTTGAAGGCTCTTTTTTTCTCAATGGGAGACAGTCTGCCCTTGTCGATGGGTCCTTTCACGTAGAACGAAGAGTCCCATCCCTCCCCCTTTGCCAGGATGCTTCTGTGGCTTCTGAGAAAACTCTACCTGGATCGGTTAGCTGTTTTGGAAGTTTCAGCCACGGTGCCGTGCTGCACTTTGTCCGTCTGCAGGTGCTCACAGGATTTTGTATCCGTGTGCTCACAAGAGCATGTGTGGTGGTGGTCATCTGGGAAAAGGCATGGTGGATTTGATTTGATCCAAAAGGTCCAGGTTTATGCCTTAGTTTTGTGGCTTGCTATTTAACCACGGGCAGGTCACTTGCCCTTACCGATCCGTGGCACCCTCATCTCCAGCGAGGAGGAGACTAATCAGTAACTTGCCAGTTCACAAAATTGTGGGGTACAGTGATGCACGTGGATGGGCCATGTGAGCCAGAAAGCAGTAAATAAATACTGGTTAAAAAAAAAAAAAACGCCCGGGAGTTATCACAGCCTGCTTTGCTGCCTAGAAATGCCCTTTGTAATAGAAAGGAACCTGCCTTTTGCCCCCGCTTGTTCTTGAGTGGGAGTTTCCCTCGGGGTGCTGCGGAGGGGAGCCCGGGCACTGCTGGGGGTGTGAGCCGGCCATGGCATGGGTTCTCTTGGCCCGTCCTTTGTCATCTGATCGTCTTGGATGCGGTGACTTCTCTGTCCTCTGCAAAAACATTCCTCAGTTTATTAGTTACTATAATTACTCGCGCACTTGTCTTCAATTCCACGACATTTATTGAGCTCTTAAGATGTGCCGCGCTCTCTTGAGAGAAGATGGGAGGGTGGAAGTAAAGACAAATCAGATGTGCTTCTGCTTTCAAGGAGCTTACTGTCCAGTGAGAGGGGGAGACCCGGCGCCTCGGAGCCGGCGCACGGAGGATAGGTGGGACTATGGGAGGAAAGCGCAGCTGCCATCTTGGGGCACCTGCTCGGTGCTGATCGTCTTTATCCTGCTCATCTCACTGACACTGTCGCCCTCAGTACGAGCCTGAGGCAAAATGCACGATCTCGGTTTTACAGGTGAGGAAACCAAGGCTCTCACCGAGGGGATTGTCAGCTCTCAGTCGGGAACCCTCTTTTTCCTACTTCTTTCCTATTTCTTGCTTCTTAGACCTTCTAGACTGTCCACCCTGGTTCACCCTCAGTCATTTTATTTTATTTTATTTTTTAAAAAGATCATATTTTTTAAATTTCTGCATCCAGTGTGAGGCTCGAACCCGCAACCCAGAATTCAAGAATTGCACAGTCTACCGACCCAGCCAGCCAGGTGCCCCCACCCTCAGTCGTTTTAAATCTGTCTCCTTGTGGCTCCAGGCTCCGGGGTACCACATGCTACCAGAAGAACGCCATATATACGCTCCACACCCAAATATCTATGTCCATTTTTTCCTGACCCTCCCTCCACACCCCCCCCCCCCCCCCCCCCCCCCCCCCCCCCCCCCCCCCCCCCGGGCTTTCCCAAGTTCTTCCTTCTGCCTAGAATGTTCTCCTTTGCCCTGCTTCCTAAACACACCCTTCATGGCCTGGCTGATCCTTCTGTATCCACCAGGTCTCTGCTCAGTGGTCCCCTCTTTCCAGAGCACGTCCTTAGGTGAGCCCCCTCAATGTTCTCTGTCACTTGTTTTGTGATACGTTTATGTGCTGCTCCTTGACTGAAAACAGCCCAAAGGCAGGGAGCGTGTCCGATTTTTTCAGTGCTGTACACCCAACACGTAGAATATAGAGTGTGTGCATTTTGGTTTATACACTTGGGTATGCGTGAAACCCTGCTTTACAAAAACATTTTCTTTTTTTTATTAAAAATTTTTTAAAATGTTTATTTTTGAGAGGGAGAAAGAGAGAGCATGAGTGGGTGAGGTGCAGAGAGTGAGGGAGAGAAAGAACCTGAAGCAGACTCCAGGCTCTGAGCTGTCAGCACAGAGCCCGATATGGGGCTCGAACTCATGAACTATGAGATCATAACCTGAGCCAAAGTCAAATGTTTAACCAACTGAACCACCAAGACACCCCTACTAAAATGTTTTCAAATTTTTAAATCGAGCCCCCATCCCATGAGGTTGGTGGGACTCACTGACCTCACCCTCCCCACCCCCCACATCTTGGGGGAAACCTCCTCCTGCTTTGCTAACTGGGGAAGGCTGTGACAGTTCTGGCCCCTCCCCCACCTTCTGGCCAAGACACTGCATGTCTTGCTAACCCTTTCTCCGCCCCCCCCCCCCCCCCCCCCCCCCCCCCCCCCCCCCCCCCGGCCCCCTCTGCAAACCTCCCTTGGTTTCCTGAGACTTTGGCTCTGAGTGCAAAAGACAGAAAGTCTTGGGGGCTTCTGTCCTACCCAGTCTGAAAAAACAAGATTCAGAGCAAGCTATCTGCTCAGGTGGGGGGCGGGGGGGAAGTAGAGCAAAAGGTCATAGACTTCTGTGTCAAAATGTCAGTCTAGCCACAAAGGATCCGTACATCCAGAGCTGAAAGGTGGGCTCTGCAGGGGTGCAGAATCCTGGGAGAGGCAGAGCCCTCCTGACGTTGGATTTGTTTCGGATCCGAGTAAGATTTGCTGAGGGACACTGGTTACGACAGAACCACTGAAAATAACAGTAAAGAAGAAGGACATTTGTTGAGCGCCTGTTCTGTGTCAAGCATTGAACTGGTAGTTTGTTTTATTTTTGTTTTAGCCTAACTCCAGGGTTGGGGCTCTTTCTGAAGCCATGTTATCTCTCTTGTAAAAATAAGGTCTTACTCATCATGAGGGCAGTCAACAACAAATGGCACCGGGTGCTTGGCTCTGGGGAGCAGGGATGAGGGCCTCTTGGCCAGAGGGAATTCTGGGCCAGTCAAAATGGCAACTGGCTCAGTTGGTAGCACATACGAGCCCACACCATCCCACCTTCTAGAAGCTCTTCAGTCTGCTGAGTGAGGGTCACAAATGCAAAGACTGGTCCATTGGCCAAGGCCTGTCAGAATCTGTCCTGGTGGGGGTGCAGCTGTTCTGGAGCTCTCTGTCTTCCAATTTGTCTGGTTAGCACCCAGTTTGGCTGGAAGACTGACTTACTGTCCTTTTAAGTGTAAGGCCATTCCCACTTCATGTGTGTACATTTTGTCATTTTTCATAGTTTACTGAGCACTTACTGTGCACCTGGCACTGTTCTAAGTGCTTTACGTGGATGGACCCATTTCATTCGTTCAACAACCCCATTGTTATTGCCATTTTACAGATGGGATCTGAGGTCTGGAGAGGGTAAATAACTTGCTCAAGGTCCTGTGATTGTCAGGTGGCTGAGCTGTGAACTCAGACCACTTGGCTCTAGACATCTCGTGCTTAACCACTCCCCTAGGCAGCCTCTGGGAGCAAAGATGAAAGCTCCTTAAAAAATTCATCTGGGGGGCGCCTGGGTGGCTCCGTTGGTTGAGCGTCCGACTTTGGCTTGGGTCATGATCTCACTGTTCATGGGTTCGAGCCTTGTGTCAGGCTCTGTGTTGGCAGCTCAGAGCCTGGAGCCTGCTTCCAATTCTGTGTGTCCCTCTCTCTCTCTGCCCCTCCCTTGCTCATGATCTGTCTCTCTTTGTCTCTCAAAAATAAATAAATGTTAAAAAAAAAAAAAGTCTGGAATTTCTGTTCTTGTGGGACAGTTTATGCTCATTGGATAGGAAGTTCAACAGTTGCAGGAGGACATCAGGCCATGGGGGCAGGGCTGGGGCCACTGTAATGTATGGGAATGAATATTACACAGGAAGCCAGAAGCCCTTGGGTTTCATTCTTTTTAAGATTTTTAAAAAGTAATTTCTACACCCAAGATGGGGCTCAAACTCATCACCCTCCAAATCAAGAATTGCATCCTTTTCCAACTGAGCCAGTGAGGCACCCCAAATAAATAAACTTTAAAAAAAAGATTAAGGAATGGAGTTGGTGAGGACATAGTAAAAGAGGGCAGGGGCTGCCCGGGCCTGCTAATAAGATGGTCATTCTCGGGGCGCCTGGGTGCCCCAGTAGGTTGAATGTCGGGCTCTTGATTTCTGCTCAGGTCATAGTCTCACAGTCATGAGATTGAACCCCATATCGGCCTCTGTGCTGGGCATGGAGCCTGCTTATGATTCTCTGTCTCTGAGGACGCCTGGGTGGCTCAGTTGGTCAAGCGTCCAACTCTTGATTTCGGCTCAGGTCATGGTCTCATGGTTCTTGAGTTCAAGCCCCACATAGGGCTCTGTGATGACAGTGTGGAGTCCGCTTGGGATTCTCTCCCTCTCTCTCTGCCCATCCCCCCCCTCAAAAAAAAAGACATCCTTTCCTTGTCTTACCTCTGCTCCTCCCTCATGAGTAGGGGCACTAGCTAGCACACTCTCTTGCTCTTTAAAAAAAAAAAAAAAGTCATTCTCTCACGTGTCTGCTCCCAACTCCCTGCTATTGGTACTGCTAACGCCTGGTGCCTGCTTGCCTGTGCCCCACTCTGAAACATTTCCCTGATTCCATCAGTCAGAATGCTGACAATGATAGCTATTCCAAGCTGGAATTTGTTACAAGGAATAATAAACAGTCGGTGGTATCGGGGAGGAATAGAGAGGAATAGTGACTGGCCCCATGAGTAGAACTTCTCCAGGAAAAGCAGCACTGCTGCCCTCCAGGACCCACACACCTCCACTCCTGCGCTCACTTCTGACTTCAGGTCTTGCACAGGCGAGTCTGCTTGGCGGAATCCAGGTTGCGTCTGTACCCTAGCTGCTAGGGAGTCTGGCAAGGGGCACTCGGCTTCAACCTTGGAGGGACCGCACTCATGGGAAACGACCAAAATGTAGAGGGTCTGCAAAGGTTTGGGTGGCCGTAGAGGACAAATACCCACTACAGGCTAGTTCCCAACACGCTTGATCCCAAGACCGTGATTGCAGGGAACGGCTAGGGGAGGAGCCCGCCCCTGAGGGCTCCTGGCCCATTTGTGAGGAACCCTAGAGGATGACGTGCTTGTGTGTCTGCATCTGTGTGGTGCGGTGGGATGGCTCCTGGGTTCTTGGGCATAGGGAAGAGGCCTTGGTGGTGCTACATGTGTCAGACAAGCGTTCTGGGTCTCAGCATGCAGGGCGGGGGCATTCCAGTCAGTCTGGGCTGAGGAGAGGGGTGCCAGCGGGGTACTCTGAGTTTCTACTTTGGTCACATTTCCTGTTGCCTTTCTCTCACACACACAGCGGCCATTCTTTGTGCAAGAATGTGTTCTTGGGGCGCCTAGGTGGCTCAGTCGGTTAAGCCTCCAACTTCGGCTCAGGTCAGATCTCATGTTTGAGGGTTCGAGCCCCACGTCAGGCTCTGTGCTGACAGCTAGCTCAGAGCCTGGAGCCTGCTTCCGGTTCTGTGTCTCCTCTCTCTGTCCCTCCCCCTCTCATGCTCTGCCTCTCTCTGTATCAAAAATAAAAATAAAACATTAAAAAAAATTAAAAAAAAAAAAAAGAAGCACTCTTGTCGCAGGAATAAAGACCCCACTGGGAACATTGTGTTGGGGACTGACAATTACAGTTGAAGGAGAACACAATGGGGAAAGCCTCCCAGAGGCCAGGACATCTCAGATTGGAGAAACAGAAGCATTCCCTGATGTCTAGTGGGATGAGTTGGTATGAAACAAGCAGCGGCCAGTAGCATTTCCTCCAAACTTGGATACCAAGTTTGTAGCCTAGAAGCCGGGACCAGGGCCATGAGGAGGACCGAGGGGTCGGAGATCGACTGAACAGAGCCCTTTGCAATGTTCCTGACTAGGAAAGGCTCCAAGGCTCTTGGGTATCTCTAAGGAGGTGAGGGCCCTGTGCAAACACCGCTCAAGATAGAGACTTGGGGGGGCGGCTGGGTGTCTCAGTCGGTTGAGTGTCTGACTTTGGCTCAGGTCATGATCTCATGGTTTGTGAGTTCGAGCCCCATGTCGGGCCCTATGCTGACTGATCAGAGCCTGGAGCCCGCTTCAGATTCTGTGTCTCCCTCTCTCTCTGTGTCCCTCCCCTGCTTGCACTCTGTCTTGCTTTTTTTCAAAAATAAATAAAAACATTAAGAGAAAAAAAAAGAGACTTGGGCCCGAGTCACCTGGCTCAGAGGATAAAAGTTGGGGATGGTGCATCAGTCTGTTAGGGATTTAGCTCGGAGTTCTGGTGACTGGAAGTCTGAGATCAAGATGTCAGCACAGCTATGTTCTCTCTTGAAAATGCTAGAGAAGGATCTGTTCCAGGCCCCTCTCCCAGCTTCTGGTAGCTCCTTGGCTTGTGGCATCCAACTCCCATCTTCTCATGGTGTCCCCCCCGAAGGCACATCTTGTGTTCAAATCTCCCCCTTTTATGACAACACCAGTCATATTGGAAAAGGAGCCCACCCTACCCCAGTGTGACAATGCTGTTTCCATATAAGGTCGCCTTCAGAGGGGCCCAGGGTTAGGACTTCAACATATAAATTTGGCGGGGACACAATTCAATTCATGACAGATGGGTGTCACACCCCGAGTTCCAGGGCACAGCTCTGCAC
This sequence comes from Suricata suricatta, assembly GCF_006229205.1. Classification (NCBI taxonomy): domain Eukaryota; kingdom Metazoa; phylum Chordata; class Mammalia; order Carnivora; family Herpestidae; genus Suricata; species Suricata suricatta. Next base: position 17,263,930 of record NC_043702.1, on the reverse strand, counting down.
GCTCCACTTCCTCACAGCTGACTCACACTGGCATCTCGTTCCATCCTTCTCCACGCCCGCCCTGTGTGGATGGGGAGGCCGAGCACATTTCCTTCAGTGTGAGAGACTGGGGGCAGTTAAATGGCTGTGGTTCTGACAGTCACTCGGCACACACCCCTGCTCCCAGCTGTGACCATGGCAGGGTGATAAGCCTTCCTGTACCTCTGTTGTGGGGAGGCTGAAATGAGTTTGGAGAGGGTCTAGGGCAGTGCAAAGCCAAGTGGGTGTCCACAGACCCCAGCTGCCCTCCCCTCTCCCCTTGTGTGGCTTTCAGGGTAGAAAATCTGGGTTGAGCTGAGAGCCAGATGAGGGCGCCCAGCACCCTGTCCCCCATACCCCTTCTTTGCAGGAGTTTTATTTCCTCTCCTGGGTTGGCTCACCTTCCCCTGCCCATTAGCTCCCTCCCAGTTCTGCCCCCACATCCTCTTCTGTCTTCCCAAGGATTTGGGAAGTGGCTGCCCTACGTCTTCAACACATATTATTGAGAGGCTGTTATGGATGTAGCCTGGTGCTGGGTGCCCAGCTTCAGCCAGACACCAGAGGATCAAAGTGGGATCCAGCGGTTCCTTCCAAAGACCTTTGACCTTGGAAAAGGAAGATACGACCTTGGAAAAGAAGACGTGACCTCAGGGAGTGCGGGTGGGGAGGGGAGGGGAGCGTGGCAACTGGGCTGCAGAATCTTAGAGCTGGACGGAACCCTGGAACACTCTTACTCAAGGCCACAGAGGGGGAAACCCAGGAGGGGAGGTGATGTGCCAAGGTCAAAAGCTGGGTGGTGCCTGGTGGCAGAAGCCAGGCATCTGAGCTATATTGGGACCCAAGGGGGAGGTGGGGGGTGCTTTCCGGTGTCTGTGAGCCCAGTTCCCAAGGTTGAGGGGCTTGTGTCGGTGCAGGGGGTCGCCTCCAGGGCTCCTGGGAGTAGTCGGGG
>NC_043702.1:17211044-17262863 GCF_006229205.1 Suricata suricatta | reverse complement strand
GGGGCCGGGGCCCCGCGTTGTCCCGGGCGTGGCGGGGCCTCGGATGGGTGCGCGGGCGGGCGGGCGGTGGGGATCGGGCTCCGCGAGTGGGAGAGGGCGGCCGCGCGCGGCTTCTGACCCCGCCCTCTTCCCCCCAGGGCTCCCCATTAAGCCCCTGCAGCGCCCCCTTCTTCTCAACCGGGTCACGGGTCCCTCTGTGAGCGAGGCTCCCAAGTCGCCTTCCCGGCCATGGCCAACGGAGTGATCCCGCCGCCCGGGGGCGCCTCCCCCCTACCCCAGGTGACTGCCGCGCGCGGGGGTGGAACAAGACGGGAGGGACCCCAAGGAGGAGAGGGGAGTCCTCTGGCCGACCTTGGGACCCTCAAATCCAGGGATGGAGCTGGGCTGGAGGGTATGGGGTAAGGGGTGGGGGCTTTTGGTATTTTTCACTTCTGTTGCCCCCTCTCCTCCCAAGCCTTGGGAGCTTGGGATGCTGACCCAAGCCTGGGCGCAGGGAGAGGGGGTGGTTGAAGATGGAGCGCACTCGTCTCCCCCGGCCTGCAGCCAGGGCTTGGAGTTGGGGTGGATGTGGGGCGATCGTGGGTCAAGGGTCCTTAGGAGAAGCTGTCTGATCCTGCAGGTCCGGGTGCCCTTGGAGGAGCCCCCTCTGAGTCCAGACCTGGAGGAGGAGGACGATGACTTGGGCAAGACCTTGGCTGTGAGCAGGTTTGGGGACCTCATCAGCAAGCCCCCGGCCTGGGACCCTGAGAAGCCCAGCCGCAGCTACAGCGAGCGGGACTTTGAGTGTGGGTAGCCTGGGGACCCCTAGTGTGGCCGCCCTCACCACCATCACCTTCATTGCCACCATCACCGTGCTCACCACTGGCTTGGTCACCCAGTGCCATCTTGTGCCGGACGCTGTGCTGGACGCTGTGCTGGGCCACCATGCCATGTTAAGTCATCCTGCCTCACTCACCCATCGCCTGTCCACCTTCCTGGGGAGCCGGGCCCCAGATGCAGGGGAGACATAGGGAGATGGGCCTGAGGCCTCCCTCCATGACCTTCATCTTCCCCAAGGCTCTGCCATACCTCTGGCCCTGCTCTGTCCTCTCCGCCTCCTCCCTCAGCTCTTCTGACTCTGCCTGCCCCCCTTGATGTATCCTGTCCTCCTATTTCCCCGAGCTCCCCTTGCACAACCCTCTCCCTTACACCCATTCCCACTGCTCTGCCAGGCCTACCAATGGCAAGACATGGACACAGGTGTCGGGGGTAGGGGGGAGCCTGGCTCTCAAGGAAGGACTAGGGTACCCTTGTTTGAGGCCCTGAGCTAGAATAAGGTGTGTGCCCCTAGGGTGGTGAGGGGCCCTCTTCTGTTGGGGACCCCAACCGGCTCTCCTGCACCCCCAGTTCACCGGCACACATCCCACCACACCCACCACCCGCTCTCGGCGCGCCTGCCTCCTCCCCACAAACTGCGGCGACTGCCCCCCACCTCTGCCCGGCAGACCAGGAGGAGGAGGAAGAAGGAGAAGACCTCTGCTCCCCCCTCTGAGGGGACCCCTCCTATCCAGGAGGAGGGGGGAGCTGGAGTGGAGGAAGAGGAGGAGGAGGAGGAGGAAGAGGAAGGGGAATCTGAGGCAGAACCTGTGGAGCCCCCACCCTCAGGATCCCCGCAGAAAGCAAAGGTAACGGGGCTGCCCCTGAAGGAGCACCGACTCCCAGGTAGGGGTGCAGAGAGGAGAGGAAGGGAGATGCAGCAGAGGGGGCCAGGGCTGCCAGGGCGAGGCAGAGTCGGGGAGCGGGGTGGGGGCTGAGTCTGGGCAGGGACCCAGCCACTCCGCTTTGTCCACAGTTCTCAATTGGGAGTGACGAAGATGACAGCCCCGGCCTCTCCGGGAGGGCTGCCTTCACCAAGCCCCTGCCCTCGGTGGGCCCTTGCTCTGACAGGAGCCCCCAGCAGTCAGTCAGGTACTGGCATCCAGCCCAGAGCAGGTCCCAGGCTCCTTCCCGACCCTGGGGACTGTCCCGAGTTCTGACCCTAGAGAAGAGGAAAGGAGAGGAGAGGGGGTGGAGGAGGCCGGGAGGGGCACCCTCCCCCCCCCAACCCCGCCGGCCACATGACTGACAGAGGAGAGAGAAGTTGTCACTAGAGAGGACAGGGCTAGAGGGGGAAGGACAGAGAGGAGGGTGGAGACGGGTGTGGTGGGGGCAGGGAACTGGATGTGAGCGTCCTTCTCTGCCCAGAAAGAGTCTGTGTCTAGTGCTCAGGGGGCTATTCCAGGCCCCGCCCCAAACTGAGGGAGGGCAAAGAAACCCCCTAACCCGGCCTGTCTCCACCATGGTTCCCTGTCAAGTCCAAGGCTGCCATGGTGCCTCCTCAGCTCCCCGAGCCCCCGGGCCCGGGCCTCCCGAGTCGCTGGGGAGAAGAGCCGGCCCTGGAGTCCATCGGCCAGCTATGACCTTCGGGAGCGGCTGTGCCCAGGCAGTGCCCTGGGCAACCCAGGTGGCCCGGAGCAGCAGGTGCCCACTGACGAGGCGGAGGCCCAGATGCTGGGCTCTGCAGACCTGGACGACATGAAGAGTGAGTGACACCCTGGGACAGCCCCTGTGGTCCACCCCCATGGGCACCCCGCCTGTGAGGAACCTTGGAGAAGCTCTGTGCTCTCCCCAGGCCTGCGCTGGGTCCCCTTTGCAGTATCCCTGTCTGCTGGTGTGTGGCCAGGGACGGGGAGCTCACTACCTCACCAAGCTACCTCTTTGGTTGCCAGAGATTTCCTTTCACGACACCTCTGTCCTTCTGTCCTGATTCTGTCCTCTGAGTCACCCCCTGAATAAGGCAACCCCTCTTCCACATGCCGTTTGGAGACATTATATCCCCCCACCCCCAAGGCTCGTCTTCTCATCTTCTTCTTGGCCCCTTCATACTGGCCCCTTGAGTGTGAGCCACTCTTCTGGGTCCTGCTTCTTCCTACACCAGGGGCCCCGGACTTGTCACACCACTGTTGGCCTGGCCTGGCCGTGATATCGGCACATTCCTTCCATCTTATCAGTGCCCTGGTTTCTGTGCCACCTGTCATCACCCATGGGGCTCTGTGCCCGGGCCAGGGGCATCACTGACCCCACCTCCCTCCCTCTTGGAACCACAGTGTGTGGGCGCGGGTGGGAGGGAGGGCTTTGAGCTCAGTACGTCATGGAAAGTTGCCAGGGCCTGAGGACAGGGACAGGAACAATCCGATGGCAGCAGTGGGGGGGGGGGAGGTCGGGGGGTAGGGTGTGTTTACTGATTCAGGGTGGGGGCCAGAAGCAGCAGGGAGCAGGTCTGCGGCTGTAGGGAGTCAGCAGGCTCTGGGTGGGCGAAGGCCGGTGGTCCAGGCTCCCATCTTTTAGGAGAGCCAGGGCTCTGGGAGGGAGCAGGGGCTGAGGGCTCGGCCCCCGGGGACGAGGGGAGTGATGAGCCTGCTGGAGGAGGTCACAGAGCCCGACGGGGCACCAAGCCTTAGGCCTGGGGACACTGAGGGCCAGGACCCTGGCCTGGCCCCAGCCCCCAGCACTCGAGACTCGCTGGCCTCAGAGGACTTAGAGATGTTGGTGCTGGACCTTGACGACTGTGACCTGTGGGCACCCACCCAGGGCCAGTTGAGCCCCATGGCAGGGGGACCAGCTTGTGAGTAACAGGGCAGTTGGCCTTTCTGCAGCTGCTGGCTTGGAAGGGGTGAGCAGGGAGGAAGAGACAGAAGTCTGCTTGCGTCTGCCAGATGTGTGTATCCACGGGGCAGACATGGGTGCTGAGAGAGGGCACGGGAACAGTGTTGGGGGCCTGGTGACTTGCTACAGGTCATAGCGCTTCAGAGTGAGAGCCAGTGACCATGGGGGAGGGTAGGCAGGCAGGGCTGCGGACTGAGCTGGGGTCTGCCTTTTTACTGTGGTTTGGCCAGGGGTCCCCTGTGTTACTCTGGGCCAGTCTGTCCCCCTCTCTGGGCTTCACTGTCTTTGTCTGTGATGTGGCCATGATGGACTATGTGGATGTGCAGACATGACCCCTGGGTGACCGTGGTGCCCATCAAGTAGATGGGCTGGGCAGAGCATGGGGCGGGAGGGGTTGGCTATGACCGTGAGGCCCTGAGCTGGACCCCCGGGACCACCAAGCCTGCCTTGTCTGCAGGTCACCGGCTGGAGGACAACCCTGGCATGCGGCGTCACCTAGTGAAGAAGCCGTCGCGCACACAGGGTGGGAGGGGCAGCCCCGGTGGCTTGGCCCCCATCCTGCGCAGGAAGAAGAAGAAGAAGAAGATGGATCGGAGGCCTCATGAGGTGCAGGGCCCGTGGTTTCCTCTCCCCTCTCCCCTCCCCAGAACCTCCTTTTCCCTCCTCCCTGCCTTGCCTGGGTTCCATGTCTCCAAGACCCCCAATCCCACCTGGCGACCCCCCGACCCTCACCTTGGCATCTGCTTCAGGTGTTTGTGGAGCTCAATGAGCTGACGCTGGACCGCAGCCAGGAGCCCCACTGGCGGGAGACGGCGCGCTGGATCAAGTTCGAGGAGGATGTGGAGGAAGAGACAGAGCGCTGGGGGAAGCCCCACGTGGCCTCGCTTTCCTTCCGCAGCCTTCTGGAGCTCCGGAGGACCATTGCCCATGGTAGGAGCCCTGCAGGCCTGCCCCTGGGGTGCATGCCGTCTTCACAGAGCATGGAGTTCGGCCGGCAGCAGGCTGTCCAGCTCTTGGGGACTCCTCCCTGGTGTCCTGGGCCTAGGCGAGGTCTGGCTGCCACTCTGGAGATGTGGAGGCTGGCTGCTCTGAGGGGCAGTGCTGGTACCTGGCATGGAGCCTGGGCCGTAGCAGGCCGCAGTCCCAAGTGGCCCCCTGCCCGGGTTTGGAGGGGCCATCCCTCATCTCGAGTTCCCTTTGCACACCTGCTCTCCAGCTCTGTTGGGCCACCTGGAACTGTGGGCATTGGCCTGGGCTGGGCTCCCCCGGCGTGCTCACCTGCCCTCGGGGAGCAGAGCAGCTGGGGTGGGGTGTCCTTTCTGACAGGGCCCTGCCCCCTTCCCCCACTGTGCCCCCAGGCGCGGCCCTCCTGGACCTGGAGCAGACCACCCTGCCGGGTATCGCACACCTCGTGGTGGAGACTATGATCGTGTCGGACCAGATCCGTCCGGAGGACAGGGCCAGTGTCCTTCGCACCCTCCTGCTGAAACACAGGTGTGGGGGCGGGGGGGGGCGGGGTTGGGGGTGCCTGGGAGGGGGCTTTTAGGTTAGCTGCTCTTCCAGGAGCACGGCCTCTGCTTTGATTACCCGAGTGACAGGGAGCGTACTCCTCATTCAACTTTGGGCAGCACCAGCCATTAGAAAGTTCTTTCTTACACTGAGCTAGAAAGGATAGAGACCCTGACCCTTCCTTCCTTCCCTTTCCTTCCCTTCCTTTCCCTTCCCTTCCCTTCCTTTTCTTCCTTTCCTTTCCCTCCCCTTTCCCTTTCCCTTCCGTTGTGTCTTTTTAAACACTTTTATTTGTTTTTCTGAGAGAGAGAGAGAAAGAGAGAGAGAGAGAGAGAGAGAGAGAGAGAGAGAGAGAGAGAGAGAGAGTGTGAGCAGGGGAGGGGAAGAGAGGGAGACACAGAATCCGAAGCAGGCTCCAGGCTGTGAGCTAGCTGTCAGCACAGAGCCCGATGCGGGGCTCAAACCCACAAACCCTGAAATCATGACCTGAGCCGAAGTCAGACGCTAAACTGACTGAGCCACCACCCAGGCTCCCCCCTAACCTTTTATTTCTCATTTCTTCATGACCTCAGCCCACTAAGGGCATCTCCTTTTAACCTGCCATGCCCCTTCTGCCCTCTCCACAGCCATCCCAATGACGACAAGGACAGTGGCTTCTTTCCCCGAAACCCATCCAGCTCCAGCGTGAACTCGGTCCTGGGGAATCACCACCCAACCCCCAGCCATGGCCCTGACGGGGCAGTGCCTACCATGACTGAGGACGTGGGGGAGCCGGCCCCTCTCTGGCCTCATGACCCAGATGCCAAGGAGGTCAGTCGCCTTGCTCTGACCTGGGCTGGGGGACTGAGAGGGCTTCTGGTTTTCCACTGGAGGCTACTGAGGGCTTCGTTGAGCGGGTCAGGAAGGCTGGATGCCCGGTACCACACGAGGCATGCGGGGGAGTCTCTACAAGACACGCTGCAGAAACAGGAAGTCTGAGCGGGATGATGTGGCAGACCTCTGGGAGCCATAGCTCCCAGCAAGATAAGGCAGGGGTGGTTGTGGGCTGCTTGGAGGAGGTGTCCACAGCCCGAGTGCTTTGCTCCTGATGTGGGGCACATCCCCAGGAGACCCTCTCCTGGCCGGGGAGGGATGAAACGGGGCCCAGGTTCAGGGGTTGGAGGACAGTCCTTGGGGGGGCTGGAGCAAGGGATGGGAGGGCCTGCCACGGCCTCCGGTCAGGGTCCCAGCCCTATTCCAGTTCTGCGTCCTCAGAAGCCCCTCCACATGCCTGGGGGAGATGGTCACCGGGGAAAAAGCCTGAAGCTGCTGGAGAAGATCCCTGAAGATGCTGAGGCCACCGTTGTGCTCGTGGGTAAGGAGGGCGGGGGGCCTGGGGTTACTGGGTGCGTGGGCTTCCTTCCACTGTGGTCTGCTGGTCCTGCACTCTGGCCTGCAGGCCACCTCTTCCATCCCTGGCCAGGCCCCCAACTTGTCCCTGCTTTTCCTGACAGCCTGTCTTGCCCCCAGCTCTTTCTTTCTCAATCCTCTGCCTGCCTCCCATCCAGCTTTCTGCTTTCTTGGACTGCTACTAGTCTGTACAGCACTTTTGTGGGAAGTAAAAAGAAGTACTCCTTCCTGAAGACGGTGAACGTTTCATCTATTGATGAATCATAGTAAATGTATAAACATATGAATGAATAGGGTTTCTTTAGGCTGGGGTTTGTGCAGCACACAACCTGCTCAACTGTACCTGACGGCCCCAGCTGTTTCTTTTAGGTCAGCCTGGACTGGTCCTCTTTGCCCAGGGACCTGTGCCTTACTCTCCGCCGCCCCCCCCCCCCCCCAGGCTGTGTGCCTTTCTTGGAGCAGCCTGCGGCAGCATTTGTGCGACTGAATGAGGCTGTGCTTTTGGAGTCTGTGCTTGAGGTCCCGGTGCCGGTTCGCTTCCTCTTTGTGATGCTGGGTCCCAGCCACACCAGCACTGACTATCACGAACTTGGGCGCTCCATTGCCACCCTCATGTCTGACAAGGTGGGTCCTGCAGACCCTGGGCTGGGTGCTCTAGGCCTGTTCACCTGAGCCCTGCTTTTCCCCAGTCTCTCCCTGCCTACGGTGGTGCTCCTGGGAGGCCCTTCTGGGTGGAGACAGTGCTCTGGAGTGGTAGGGGAGGGAGCTGTTGGCCGACGGGAGAAGAGGGAGCCCTGGGCTGGGGCCGTAGGAAGGGCAGGTGGCTGAAGGGGGAGAAGGTTCTGGATGTGCCATGAGACTTGAAGGGGAGGGCTGGATACGTTCATCTTTGCCGTGGCTTCTCCTTGGCTTGGACAGGAAGGTCCTCTAGCCTTGGGTGACGTTGGAAATCCATACTGACCAACCTGTAGGGTGGGGCTACTCTCCAGTCCGAATGGTTTTGGGGGCCCCTGCTATGCCAAGCGTTGCCCTTTTAGTTGTGGAAAACTCTCGAAGCTCCTAGGGGAATAGAAAGCACTCAGAAGTTCAGGGTTGTGGCCAGCCGATTGCCAGCGGGGACATGACTCCGTAGTTTGACGGATGGACTGGACATGTAGACGTGGCCGGACATACAGCGCGCCTCTGGCTCTGACGGCCCGACACCTCCTCCCTGAAGCCCTCCCAGGGGCGCTCTGGGAGGCTCAGCCCTTGGCTCTCCCGCCCCCAGCTGTTTCATGAGGCCGCCTACCAGGCGGACGACCGGCAGGACCTCCTGAGTGCCATCAGCGAGTTCTTGGATGGCAGCATCGTGATCCCCCCGTCTGAGGTGGAGGGCCGTGACCTGCTGCGCTCCGTGGCCGCCTTCCAGCGCGAGCTGCTGAGGAAGCGGCGAGAGCGTGAACAGACCAAAGTGGAGATGACTACCCAGGGAAGCTATGTGGCCCCTGGGAAAGGTCAGACCCTTTGGGGCCCGTCCCCTACCCACCCCGCAGCCCCTAAGTTCGTGACCCCAGCCTGCCCGACTCCCTAACTCTGGCATGCCAGCTTCCAGCCCCTGGTGGGGAGGACTGAGGCCGGCACCCCGCTTTGGGAGGGGGTGGTCTGTGCTCCAGCAGCCCCTTGTTCCCCCAGAGCTGTCGGTGGAGTTGGGGGGCTCTGAGGCAACCCCCGAAGACGACCCCCTGCTGCGGACTGGCTCGGTGTTCGGGGGGCTGGTGCGGGATGTGAAGCGGCGGTACCCGCACTACCCCAGCGACCTGCGGGATGCCCTGCACTCCCAGTGCGTGGCGGCCGTGCTCTTCATCTACTTCGCTGCCCTCAGCCCCGCCATCACCTTCGGGGGGCTGCTAGGTGAGGGGGAGGGAGGCAGGGCGAGGCAGCCCGGTGCCCCCTTCAAGAGCCGTGGTCAGGGGAGCCCAGGGATCATCAGAGGGCACTGGAGGGTGACAGGGGCTGCTCCAGTGGGACCGTCTCTAGGGGCTGCTGGTCAGGGGGGCTCAGGGATCACTCTTGCAGGGGGCTATAAAGTGAGAGGGGGTGGGAGGGGTTCAAGGGATGAGGGACACTGTGAGTGCCCCGGGGGTGCTGGTAGTGAAGGGTCTGGGAGGGATGGGGCTGGCCTCTGGGGGGCTGCTCTGTCCTAGTTGGGTCCCCAGGTCAGGGTAAGCTAGATGAAGAGGAGGGGTCGGGTCCAAGAAGCCAGGCCAGGGCCCTCCCGCTGAGCCTTGCCCTCCCCAGGGGAGAAGACGGAGGGCCTGATGGGAGTGTCCGAGCTGATTGTGTCCACTGCCGTGCTTGGGGTCCTCTTCTCTCTGCTGGGGGCCCAGCCGCTGCTCGTGGTTGGCTTCTCTGGACCGTTGCTGGTGTTCGAAGAAGCCTTCTTCAAGGTGACAGTGCTACCCTGCCCCTCCCCAGCGATCACTTTCTAATGCCCCGTCCCTCAGTCCAGGCGATGGGTCCCTGCGGTGTCTCCCGCCTCCCCATTCGGAGCTCACGCACTCCCTCCCCTGCCCATCTTGTGGGGCCCCCGAGGGTCTCTGAGTGCTGTGGGTAACCACACCTCCCTCTTGGCCTCCAGTTCTGCCGAGCCCAGGACCTGGAGTACCTCACCGGCCGGGTGTGGGTTGGCCTCTGGCTCGTGGTCTTTGTCCTTGCCCTGGTGGCCGCCGAAGGCAGCTTCCTGGTCCGCTACATCTCACCTTTCACCCAGGAGATCTTCGCCTTCCTCATCTCGCTTATTTTCATCTACGAGACCTTCCACAAGCTCTACAAGGTGGAGGTCCAGAGAGGTCTTGGGGGCGGGCATAGGTGGGGGCTGAGGAGGAGAGCATGGGAGGGGGGCACATGGAGCCCTGGGAGCAGAGGGGACAGGGAGAAGGGCTCCATTGGGTGTAGGTGTCGGGGGTTGGGACACCCCGGGCTAGATCAGAGCCGAAGGGCAGGGAGCCACACCCAGAGGGTACAGGTTAGAACTCCAGTGAGGTTCCACCAGTATATGATGGAGTGGGGCGCTGTGGGTGCTATGGGGCTCTTTTTGTAGAGGAGTGTGTGTGTGTGTGTGTGTGTGTGTGAGCACATACGCCCTGTGTGTGAGCATGCATGTGATGTAGCTGGGTGTCGTGTGATGCTGTTGGCTTGGTCAGGTGTGTGACGAGCCAGCCTTCTCCCTCACAGCTGTGTGAACTCAGGGTGATGGAATCAGGGTCACCTGCCCAGGTGAGTGCTAGGCAACCTTGTAACTCACACAGGTGTTCACGGAGCACCCGCTGCTGCCCTTCTACCCGCCTGAGGGGGCGCTGGAGGCTGGGCTGGAGCCGAATGGGAGCGCCCTGCCCCCCACGGAGGGGCCACCCGGCCCGCGGAACCAGCCCAACACCGCTCTGCTGTCCCTCATCCTCATGCTCGGGACCTTCCTCATTGCCTTCTTCCTGCGAAAGTTCAGGAACAGCCGCTTCTTGGGGGGCAAGGTGCGTGGTGGGGGAGTGGGGAGCCCCCGCGGGTCCCTCCCACCCCGGTTCCTGCTGCCACTGCTGCTTCTCCCTCGTCCCAGTCAACCCACGGACCTACACCAAATCAGGGCAGTCCCTTCCCCGCCAGAAGCTTCAAAGAAATTGAATCAGGCGAGGGATGCCCTCTCGAGCTGGGCAGCACCCATGGGATTTGGAGGGTCAGCTCAGGGGACTTCTGGCTCCAGCTCAGACCCAAGAGAGTGGGAATAACAAGCCCTCACGTCCATCACCCGACCCTCACTTCCACCTTCTGCTCCTTTTCCCCATCGGCCCCTCTCTCCAGGCTCGCCGCATCATTGGGGATTTTGGCATCCCCATTTCCATTCTGGTGATGGTCCTAGTGGATTACTCTATCACGGACACCTACACACAGGTGAGTGAGCCCCAACCCCCAGCAGGGGATTCTCACCCAAGTCTTGAGAGGGAGGCCATCACACGTTTCCATTGCTGCAGTGGCCACGATCAGGGGTGGAACACAGCCTTCCTAGTGACGTGGTGACCTGCTGGGGCCGCGCTGGGGTGGGTGGGCTGGGGGCCGCTGAGGACGCCAGCAGGGTGGGGGTGGGGTCTGAGGCTATGTGTGGCCTTGTGCTGAGACTCCTGGAGCAGGTAATGGGCTGGGGGGCAACTGACAGGTGTCCCTGGGCCTCAAGGAGAAAAGGTGTCGTTCTCTGCCTTTTACCAGACCTTTTGGAAGATGGAAAACTGATTTCCCGGAAACCTGTTCACATCCAGGTTTTCTGGAGTCCTGGGACTGGGAACATGGAGCCTGGTGGTGGGGGCACCTGTCAGCCTGCGGGGTTCTTAGCATGGGAAGGCTGTGTCCCTGAACCCTGTCTTCCTTCCTGCCATGTAGAAGCTGACGGTGCCCACGGGGCTCTCAGTGACATCCCCCCATAAGCGCACGTGGTTCATCCCGCCCCTGGGCAGTGCCCGCCCCTTCCCGCCCTGGATGATGGTGGCAGCTGCTGTCCCCGCCCTCCTGGTCCTCATCCTGATCTTCATGGAGACGCAGATCACTGCGTGAGACGCTGGGGGACTCTGGGAGGTTGGGGAGGGGTGGGAAGCGGTGTGGTTGGTGGCTAAGTGGGGGGCACGCGGGCGGGGGCAGTTTTCCTCCGGCGCTGGGACACGATACCCATCTGTCTGCATCGCCGTTTGCAAGTGGCACTTGGCAGTCCTCACCCCACTTCGGCAGTGTGTTCTCTCACCCAGCAATGCTCACATGTGCCTCGTTTGGGTTAAACCGCAACGTGGTGAGACCTGGCATCTGGCTTTTGTGGTGTTTTAAGCATCGGCGGTGTGAGATCTTAGCTCAGATTTGCTTAGATGTGAGAACGTCACTTTGGGAACTCGAGAGAGGAAACTGGCAGGTCCTGGGGAGAGCTCTGCTCTGCGCGTCCTTCCCCCACGACGGTGCTCTCCTCCCCCCTCCCACCGGCGCGTGCCTGGCCCCTGTGACTGGCCTGCCCTGCTGGCTGCTCACCTCCCCACTTCCCATCCTGCCCCTGCAGGCTCATTGTCAGCCAGAAGGCACGGAGGCTGCTCAAGGGCTCTGGATTCCACCTCGACCTGCTCCTGATCGGCTCGCTGGGCGGGCTCTGTGGGCTGTTTGGGCTGCCCTGGCTCACGGCTGCCACCGTCCGCTCGGTCACTCATGTGAATGCACTGACTGTTATGCGCACTGCCATCGCCCCTGGCGACAAGCCCCAGATCCAGGAGGTGCGGGAGCAGCGGGTCACTGGAGTGCTCATCGCCAGCCTCGTGGGTGAGAGCACCCACCTTACAAGGCCCCCGCCCCCACCCCACAGACTTGCCTTCTTGGACCCTGTGGGCTTAAACCCGCTCTCTGTCCCAGGCTTGACCCAGGTACCTTCCGAGTCTCCAAATGCATCCCGTCTAGCACCCTGCTGTGGCCCCCAACGCCTCTTAACAGTCTATGCGCCTTGCTACCCTGAGCCTTTTCCTGGTTCTCCGTCCCGCTCCGTCTTCTCTTGTTTGTAGTGATGAGGCCCAGCTGATCCCCTCTCCACCGGGCCCGTCCAGCCTCATGGCGGCCGTCCGAGGGGTCAGGTAGGTCTGTGTCACCTCCTCCAGGCCTGTCCATCGTCATGGGGGCTGTGCTGCGCCGGATCCCGCTGGCTGTGCTCTTTGGGATCTTCCTGTACATGGGGGTCACGTCACTGTCCGGCATCCAGCTGTCCCAGCGTCTGTTGCTTATCCTCATGCCGGCAAAACACCACCCTGAACAACCCTATGTGACCAAGGTAGGGCCAGGAAGCCGGGGGGGGGGGGGGGGGGGGGGGGGGGGGGGGGGGGGGGGGGGGGGGGGGGCGGGAGGGATTCCTGGGCTGGAGATGGACAGGACGATGGTGGAGGGTCAGTCGGGGCCTGGGGAGCTGGGTCCCCAGAGATGTGGGCGGGAGCAGGTGGCGGTGGTGGGGGGCGTGCTGTGAGACTCAAGGCTGGTTCCCCAGGTGAAGACGTGGCGGATGCACCTGTTTACCTGCATCCAGCTGGGCTGCATCGCGCTGCTCTGGCTCGTCAAGTCCACAGCGGCCTCCCTTGCCTTTCCCTTCCTGCTGCTGCTCACGGTGCCTCTGAGGCGTTGCCTTCTGCCCCGGCTCTTCCAGGACAGGGAGCTGCAGGCGGTGAGGGGCGCCCCACGGGGGTGCTGGGAGGGCGGGTGGGCCCCAGGATCAGGGTGTCCCGGGTTCCAGCCTTTCCTGTGCCGCCTGCTAGTTGCGTGATCAAAGGCAACTCACCTGACCCCCTGGAATCTTATTTCCAGCTGGATAACAGGGCAGATGATGGATTCTTCCTTATAAGGGTGTCGTGAGGGTTAAGCACTAATCCAGGTAGAGCACCAAGTGTGATGGTTCAGTGTGAAATCAACCCAGGGCCACTGCAGACAGCTGTGCAGCTTGTGTCCCGGACAGAAGCCCACAGCTGAGGGACAGGTGGGTTGGGGTGGGGTGGTGCCAGAAACCCCTCCCAAGCTCCGAGTTTGTCTGGCTAGAGGGAGGGACATCGGTTTGAAAACCACCCACCCAAAAACAGTGCATGGAGGCAACGCAGGAGCCATGACTGGCCCCTGGAAAATACTTGAGACGCGGTAGCTGCCGTCACCGTGACCATTATCAGGAGCCAGTGACCTGAGCGTTGTGGCCAGAGGGAAATGCTTCAGGCTGGGGTCACGGTCCCTGCGGTCTGAGAGGCCTAGGAAGCGCTGGGTGGCTGGCCAGAGGCATCGCCGGGGACCAGGACGGCGCCAGCCGCCTCCCTGCCTCTCCCAACCTTCTCCCTCCTGCAGCTGGACTCCGAAGATGCCGAACCGAACTTTGATGAGGACGGTCAGGACGAGTACAATGAGCTGCACATGCCGGTGTGATCCTCTAGCGTGGTGCCCGCGCAGACCCTGATGCCGGAGTGGTCGGCACCCGGGCCCCCGTCGGAGCCCAGCCCTGGGGCCAGCGGGCTCCTCGCAACCCAGAGACGTGCCTGGAGCCACTAACGCCACGGCCAGAGCCGCCCGCTGACTCCGCCCGGGGCACTGACCTGGGCTCACCCGGGCCCTTTCACAGACCAGACCGGCACAGGCTTTGAGCTCATTATAACCACACTCCTTGTCTCGTGTCTGCCTCACTTTCTTGGTTCCATCTCTGGCCTCTCAGGTCATACTTATCCAACTGGAATTGGAGGAATTCTGCTTTTAAGGTCATCAAAACCAGGGAGAGTTTGGAGGCAAGGACAGAATTCTTGGGGGAAAGGGAGAGAATCAAGACCACAGAAGGTCACAGCTGGACCTTATCGTCACCCCCTTGGGCCCTCTCAAGTACAGCGGAGGAAGCAGCAGGAGGCTCAAGGTCTGGTTCAAGGTCACCTACGGCTAATATAGCCCCTGCTTAGAAGGGGGAGGGTGGGAAAAGGGAAAGGGAGGAGGGTGATTTGGCCACTAGAGAAAGAGTGTCCCCAGTGGCTTCGGGGCTGTAGAGGGAAATGGAAAATGTTTATCATCTTCTTCTGATCCCTGGCATTCCGAGGGGACAGTAGCCCAATCTGCTAGACGCCAGGGTGGTGCTGGATTTGGGGTCCCTGGACCATTTTAGATTCTCACGGCTTAAAAGAGTGGCAGTTGGGGATTCCTGAGGCCACTCCTTGTGCAACAGTCTGTTATGCCAGAAATAACCTGTGAGGCCTTGAAGAGGGTGCAAACTGGGAGCCCGTTGCGTCACAGTTGCTAGGCAACAAGTGGCATTTGTGAAGCAGGTTGGCCTGGTGTTGCCCCCTGGTGGCCATTCTCTCACACTGCAGGCTCCGTCCCAACCGGGCAGGAGTAGCACTGCCACCTGGTGGACCCGCTGGATCTCGTGGTCAGAGATCCCAGGCAAGCGCATTCTTGGGAGACGAGGAGAGGGGCCAGGGAGGGTACGAGGGTACGAGATTTCACAGCCCCCCGGGGGCTCTGAGCATCCCGAACCAGGCTCCCTCAGCCCCACCTTAGCTGGCCTTGCTTATGCTTTTCCTAGTTTCCTCCCTGGTGTTCAGGCCAACAGTGAGAGCCCTGAAGCTGGTCAGCAGAAAGGGGAGACCGTGGTGAGGCTGTTTGTTGTGTTCACAGGGAAGAGATGCACCCTTCCGGATGTCCCCGGTGGTCATTCGGGCTTAAGCATTTCAGTCCGGCCAGCCCTTTTGGTCTCCGGCGACACCCTGGCCTCTAACTTCATCTGGCCTTTGATTGGCTCCCTTGGCCTACGTGAAGACAAAATCCCTTTTCCCTGAGGTTGGCCAAGTCCTGGTGGAATTTCAGAGGAACTGTGCCAGGAGCAAAGTGAAGGTCAAATGCAAAAACCCGGAACACAGCAGAGGCAACAGAGGTCCGCCCCATTCCTGAGCCCTGATAGGTAGCCTGGCTCCACAATGGGCCTGGGTGCAGGTGGGTTTCCCCATGTGTTCTGGGGGATCCGGGGACCCCACAGGAAAGGACCTACTACTTCCTAAGCCCCTGAGGGCAAGTGGTGACTCGAGCCACGAAAGCTGGGCTCCTCATTGGACACAGGCTGTGCCAGTCATCTCTGCTTGGCAAATAGCTGAGAAGTGGGGGTGTTCCTCAACTGGAAAATGAGAAAGGAGATGGCAGGGCTTTTCAAAAGGAGTGGATCTGGGTCCTGGCTGGTGGCCTTCAGTAAAACTGAAGCCAGGGCCTCAGGACTGTAGGTGAAAAGGTAGAACCAAATACGACCTCTGGTTAGTGAACATGTCGCCCAGCGTGGAAGGATATGAATAACGCCTAATGGCCTGGGACCCTGAAGACACCGCCATTCCCACCCACTTTTACCTGCTCACGGAGGGAAGGCAGATACAGTTTAAGTTTTGGAGGCCTGAGTTGGCCAACCCACACGCTTTTACCCAGGGTGGGGACCTATAGAGTCTTCAGGAGACCTGAGGAGGTTGCAGCACCCCAAAAATTCACCAGGGATGGGTACCTTGAGGGTGGCGAGGAAGAAGAAAGACACGATGGGGGCCAGGTTAGGCATGGGAGAAAGACAAGGAGTGATGGAGCTGTGGTAGCCCCATGGAAGGCAGCTGGCTTGGCTTGGGGCCTGGGTAGTGAGAGCTCATTTCGTTGCATCTGGGGTTTTCTCTGACTTTCTCTTCACTGACCCTCTAATCTTATCCTCCTGGGGCACTGGCGCTTGACTGAGGATGTCTTCTTCTGGGGGAAGGAGAGGGAACCAACAGAGAGGAGCCTCATCTGGTCTCATCTGGTGGCGCAGCTCTGGGGGTTCAAGGCCATGTATTTATTATTTCATTATCTTAAAGAGTGAGAGCACAAGTGGGGGAGAGAGAGAGAGAGAGAGAGAGAGAGAGAGAGAGAGAGAGAGAGAGAGAATTCCAGGCAGACTCTGTGCAGAGCCAGACAATGGGGTTGGTACCCATGACCCTGGGACCATGACCTGAGCTGAAATCAAAAGTTGGATTCTCAACCTGCTGAGTGACGCAGGTGCCCCGAGCCCATGGTATTAAAAAAATTTTTTTGTTAATGTTTATTTATTTTATTATAGTTTATTGTCAAGTTGGTTTCCATATAACACCCAGTGCTCATCCCAACAAGTGCCCTCCTCCATGCCCATCACCCATTTCCCCTCTCCCCCAACTCCCATCAACCTTCAGTATTAATGTTTATTTTTGAGAGAGAGAGAGAGAGAGAGAGAGAGAGAGAGAGAGAGAGGGAGACAAAGCACGAGTGGGGCGGGGCACTGAGAGAAAGGAAGATATGGAATCTGAAGCAGGTTCTGGACTCTGAGCTGTCAGCACAGACCCTGATGTGGGCTTGAACTCATGAACCATGAGATCATGACCTGACCCAAAGTCGGATGCTTAACCGACTGAGCGACCCAACCACCCCTTTGGTATTTTTGAATGACAGGCCCCGCTGCTTTCTGCTTTAGATTGGAAGCAGTTGGTGAGTGGGCACAGGCAAGGTGGGACAGGAGCCTGCTGATGAGGAGGACAGACGACCCATTGCCATTTGACCCACAGCTGAGTGGACTTATGGCCTCATCCTGGGTAGCTGCCCGAAGCTTTCATTCTTAGACAACTTCAAGCCCACTTTAGGCCCAGAGACATGCTCACTCATTCTTTCACTTTGAGCGAAGAGGGTGCTGGCAGCTCGTTCCGTGCTGAGGCTTCATCTCACTCAGGATGTCTGATACCCTCGTGAAAGCTCCTGGCTGTCAGAGCTCATAGACCGTCTGCTTGGATCGCCCTGAGCCCCTCCTTCAGGGCATGGAACCTGGCGATAATGTGTCCCATTTGGCAGCCCGTGTGACATCTCTTCTTGCATCAGGTGACTCAAATAATGATCATGGCTGTTGACACTTAGAGCTCCCAAAGGGAATTCTGAGCAGCACTGGAAAGGCGGAGCCCAAGTCAAGGGCACTTGTGCCAAATGCTGCCCGTACAGCTGGTTGTTAAGCCAGTGCTGAAAACAGCATGGAAACAGGTTCTGGGCAAGCACCGAAGTGTGGATTGAATCTAGTGTGGCAAGCAGGAAACCCAGAGAGGGAAGTTTGGTTTCCAGATAAATACATTCTATAACTGTCTGAGAGGGAACTTGATTAGTTGTGTGACGCCCCACTTGTGCAAAGAGCAAACTCCCATATTTGTAGGGTTTATGTTCTGGAAGGAAGATTTAATATTTGAGACCCCTGCTGGGATTAAAAAAAAATCTAGTTGGAAATGTTTCTTTTTATTGAACAAGCAGACAGCCATTGGGATGTTCTCTGGGGGGTGGGTGAGCCCCATTTAGATCTGGGGAGCCCTGGAGGAGCAGTGGGGGCTCTTGGGTGAGGGCTGCCATGGTCGTGGAGGTGACAGGCAGAGAGGAGATGGGTCCAGCTGGAGAGAGAGCAGGCCTGGGAGCTGCTGGATGACAGGGTGGAGGAAAAGGGGGCACTGAGGAATGAGCACAATGAGACTTTCATTTGGGGCTCCCTTAGCATGCTGGCCACGGCACGTCTCTCATAGGACCTCCATGACTCATACTCATCTGTCTCCCCTCTGGGCCATAATTTGGACAGAGACCCAGCCTGAGCCTTATTTTGTGCCCCTAACACCACCATTACCACCACCACCAACAACAACAAAACAGTGCCTGGTCACAGGGGTGCATGGAGGGCAGAGGGGTAAGTAGGTGACAGAGAAGGAAGGGTCAAGAGGTCAAGGGTGCTGCCCCATTTAGGGTCCCCCGAAAGCCAAGGGCGACATCAGAAGAGCTGTTAAAACATTCTGAAAAATGTCTTGGTTCTCGTGTTTGTTAGTTTCATGTTAGTCACTTTCTTGGTGTCTGTTGGTGGTACTACCCTCAAGACCCAAAGAGGCATTTTGGGTCTCCTTCTGAGCCAGCCGGAAGAAGAGAGGGTGGTGATACTGCCTAAGAGGCTGATGAGCAGACAGTGGCAGGTGGGAAAGAGAGAGCGCCATCAGGGGCCCTGGGAGCTGTACGAGCCAAGACAGGAATGGATGGGAAGCCGGAGAGATGGCCCTGGGGCTCCAGGTAGCTGGAAGTTTTATGATCCAGCTCAGCTGTCTGGTGGTTCTTCAAAATGCTAATGATGGAAGGACTAGAGTATCTCCTTCATTCTGGTTTTGGAGGTCCCATTGTATACAGGGCTTCTTTGTAAGAGCTTTCCCTAATGCCAGGATCCCTGGAGGCTGGCCCCTGTTTTCCCTGCTTTCTGAGGCCCAGCCCTGCCTCCATTCCCACTATGGCTGAAATCATTTACCATTGCTTCTCCTTGGTGTGGGAATACAAATACATGGCATGTTTATTTACTTCAGAAAGCGCAGGAACGTGCTTATTTCTATTCTGTTTACCATGCAACCCGAAGGGCTGTATGCAGCATATTCTAATGGCTGGGCTGATTGGTTGGGGGCTGTGATGTACGAGGTCCTTCCCGGCTCTGCTGGCTTTGCTGTTGTTGAGGGTATTGTGTTTCAGCGGCCAGAGCATGAGGCTGGGAGTCAGGAGTCCTGGGTTCTAGCTCGGCTCAGGGGGTTAGGTGATGACTTTGGTTGTGTCCCCTCATCCTTCTTGGGAGGTTGGGGATTTGGCTCCCAGGCCTCTTCTGTGGACCTGTTCTTCCAACAGACCTGGACCGCTGCAGTGCCTGCCCCAGGAAGGGTGGGGAGCAAGAGGCTGCAATGCCACGGTAACCTCCAAACAGCCTCTGGGCAAAGTTACTAAGTTTAAGAACATTTTCCTTAGCTTTGCCAGGAGAATGGATCTTGGGGGAGCCCACTTTTCTATTCCCAGGGGAATTAGAAACTCAGGGACCTCCAGGGGTGAGGTCGGGTGAGGAGTGGGGCTGAGCAATGATCTTGGAGAATGACTATGGGAGTCATGACTGAATCATCAGACAAAGCTCTGAGAGATACCTGGAATTCAATTAGATGAAAGTTTAATATCCATGAGAATTGTGTAGTCCTAAGGCTTAAGAAGCACATGAAAAGAACTGGGGTCTCTTTATTTTTAAAAAATATTTTATTTTTTTTAAGGGCGCCTGGGTGACTCGGTTGAGTGTCTGTTTATGGCTCAGGTCATGATCTCATGGTTCATGAGTTCGAGCCCTGCATCGGGCTCTGTGCTGACAGCTCAGAGCCTGGAGCCTGCTTTGGATTTTGTGTCTCCTTCTCTCTCTGCCCCTCCCCTACTTGCACTCTGTCTGTCTCTCTCAAAAAAATAAACAAACATTAAAAAATTTTTTTAAAAATTAAAAAAAGATTCTATTTTTGTAAACTAATCTCTGCACCCAACATGGGGCTCAAACTCACCACCCTGAGAACAAGAGCTGCACGCTCCACTGACTGAGCCAGCCAGGCACCCCTAGGATATAGGATTCTTTAGAGTTAGATGGAAAAATAGTTACATACCTTAAGGGTCAAACAAATGCAGACTCAAGTGTGGGCCCTGGATAGGGGTTGTGGACTTGGACTTGAAAACTAGTAATCAATGACCAGAATTTTAGGGAGTCGTCTCCTTGGCCATCTCGTCATTACGTTAGGAAGTTAAAGACTTGGAAATAGGGCTCGACTAGGCCAAAGCGTCACCAATCAGGATCCGGTCCAGTATCTGCCCAAAAGTTTTCATTGATGAAGATCCTTAGCTAAAAGAAGGAAATCATCTCTATCATGGATAGACATTTTAGTAGTCCAGAGAAAACATGAAATTCAGCACACAAAAGTTTAAGGGAATCAAAACTGCGGTTTTAAGATGTTCAAGTTTAAGGAATTTGTGCACATACTATTGTCTTTGCTGTTTGGGCTGCTATAACAGAATATTATTGTCTAGGTAGCTTATAAACAACAGAAATTTATGACTTGCAGTTCTGAAGGTGGGGAAGCCCAAGATCAAGTTGCTACAGACTTGGGGGGTGTGAGAGCCCAGTTCCTGGTTTCTAGGTAACTGTCTGTCTTCTCCCTCTGTTCTCACATGGCAGAAAGGGCAAGAGAGCTCTCTGGGGTTTCTTAAGAGGGTATTAATCCCACTTACAGGGACTCTGTCATCTTGACATGATCATGCCCCAAAGGCCCCTCCTAAATACCTTCACACTGGGGGTTAGGATTTCAACATAGGGATTTTGGGGGAGGGGATGCTAACAGTCACTCCATAGCAAGGATGCTTCATGTACATGTGATTTGAAAGAGAACTTGGCTCTGGGAATAATGGACCACTGACATTCCACTTCTACGTTTGTACTTGAATAACTGATTGAGATCCGAATTTGAAATCTTTCTAAATTTACATATAGTCTGGAAACTGATGAGAACGTAAGTTCGGCTGTGTTTTGCATGCCGAATTTATTAAACCTTCTGAGAGTCACTTTAGTACTTGGGAAGGTTTGTCAGTCAGATGAAGTACTTAAAGAGGAATGAAATGTATTAAATTTATAAATGCTGCTTAAAATGTTAAAGAGGTTTAATTAACTAAGTGTATAAATGGGACCAAACATTAATCAAAAGCCCTCTCAAAGTGATTGTTAATATTTGCGAGACTTATAAATAGGATAATAAGCTTCCTAAGCTGGTTTTAAAAGCTGTAGGGAGAGTAATACATTTCTGAATCTCTATTTTAAATAAATCAGAGACTCATTTTCACGACCCAAGTGGAGCTATGTGTGGTCTTTTCCATTAACCAAAGACACCCTCCAGGAATAATAACAACTTTCCTCTAAGCAGTGAATGGGTGTTCAGTGGTGCCGGAGGGAGCACGGTGAGTGGAAGGGGAGAAAGGGAAACTAGATCTCAGTGTCATTGGGATCGTCTTGCTCCCAGGGTCAGCCTCGTTGGTTCATTCCACCCAAGGCCAAATTGCTCGTCTCACAGGAGAGACTGTAATTAAGCGTGTGCTCACTGTGTGTGGGGTCAGAATAGCTGACGAGGGTGTTTGGCAGCTAAGTGGGGTAAGTCATGGCGGCTTCTGGCTCCTCGCTGTCCCTTTTAGCGCGCCCTTCGAGATGCAGGTCTCCTGCCTGCAGGAGAGGCCGAGGTTTTGTTTTCCAGAAGGGTTTGCAGCCAAGGGCCAGTGGAATGGGCATCGGCCGGAATGCTTCTTTGCGCCTCATAGAAGCCAGGTCTAGCTAATTTAAGCAGAAACAGAGCTGTTGGAAAGCCACTTACAGAAACACTGAGAAGGTTAGAAGAATTCAACTCGGAAGTGATATTGGCCAGAGTCACAGTCAAAGACATGCCGTAGACAAAGTTGGGTGAGAGGCGCTTGGCTGGCTCAGTCAGAGGAGCGTGTGATTCTTGATCTCGGGGTTGGGAGTTCCAGCTCCACGTTGAGTGTAGAGATTACTTAAAAATAAACAAACTTAAAAAAAAAGGTTGTGAGAGAATGCTGCAGCCACCATGCATACCATGACACAGCTTGAGCCCCTGGGGGTGGGTCCCTTACCTTGTATTGCTGCTGCAGGTGGCCCTGGAATGCCCCCAGGAAAGATCTTCCACTGTCCTGCTTCTCTGCATCGCCAGCACCTGGCCCAGGGTCTCAGGGGGATTCAGACTCTCCAAGCTTGTGTCCACACTGCAGGGAAGGCTGGGATTGAGAGTATGTAACATTTCTAGCCTCTGGGGTGGAAGATGGGCTCTGACTTCCTCTGAGATCCAGGGCAGTGGTGTGTGGAAGCCAGTGTACAGGAATCAATTGTCAGGATTTCAGGGACTTGTGAGCTGGTTGTTAAACACAGCCCTGATTAAAAAAGAAATGACAGTAGCTGTACTTTCCCTGTTATTTGCTGCAAATTACAACTAAAGTCCCTGGTCATTGTCTGTAAAAGAAACACACCAAGGAGACAAGAAGGCAAACCAGCCAGGGACCTGGAGACCCAAGCACATCAGTGTTTCCTTGGGATTTCTTTTTGCCTCATCTTTCCCAAATATGCAGCTATAAAGAAGTTGGCAACCCAGAAATTGCCAACGGAGACAGACAAAAAAGCTCTAACAAAAGTCTGCTATGTATCTGGCCAATGGTCAGGAAAGGAGCCACATAGCAAGATAGAAAACTTCTAAACAATAACTGCCAAACACTAGAGAAAACTGTGGCCCCATTCCCACACATGCCAAGAAAGGCTAAGTGGGGACCTACATTTCCAGGCTTGAGAGACCTCCCACACCCTGGTGGGGTAGTGTCAGAAGGCCAACTACTGGACCTATACCTCCACCTCCAGCTACCAGAAAGAGGCACATTCTCCCATACCCACTGGGTGGTGGCAGAGGAGGCCAGGCGGAGAGTCAGAATCATTGCCCAGAATTGGAGACAGAGAAGATTATTAGGTAATGATAAAAACTCAATCTGTTAAGAAAACTTCAACAACCGAGCTATGAAATATGCAAAGTAAAAGCTGATTGAACTGAAAGGAGAAACAGACAAATCACAGTTATAGTTGGAGATATTAACAATCCTCTCAACAATTGATAGAACAATTGATAGAAAATCAGCAAGGATATAGAACTCAACAACCCATTGACCAACAGGATAAGATTGACATTTATAGAACAGTAACCCAACAACATTAGAATGTATACTTTTCTTTTTTTTAAAAGATTACTTATTTTGAGAGAGAGAGCGAGCGAGCACATGAATGGGGCAGGGGCAGAGAGAGACAGAGAGAGAAAGACTCAGACTCCAGGCTCCGAGCTGTCAGCATAGATCCTGATGTGAGGCTTGAACTCGTGAACTGTGAGATCATGACCTGAGTCGAAGTGAGATGCCTAACTGAATGAGCCACCCAGGTGCCCCTCTAATGCATTTTTTATTAAAATCCAAGCAATATTTTTGTAGGTATATATACAACATTATGCTAAAATTTATATAGAAAGATGTATGAACTAATAGCTAAAACAATTTTGATGAAGAAGAATAAAATGGGATGAAACAGCCTATCTGATTTCAAGACTTCCTACATCGCTACACTAATCAAGACTGTGTGGTATTGGTGGAGGGGTAGACATGCAGGTTAATGGAATAGAACAGAGACCTTAGATATGGAAACCACACAAATATGTACAAGTGGTTTTTGACAAAAAGTGCAACAGCAATTCAATGGAGAAAAGATAGCCTTTTAAGTAAACAGTGATGGAACCATTGGATGTCCATAGGGGAAAATATGAACTCTGACCTAAGCCTCGTTTCCTTGTATACAAGTTAACTCAAAGAAAATCACAGACTTAAATGTCAAACTCAAAACTATAAAAATTTTAGGAAAAAAACCAAGAGAAAATCTTTAGGATATAAGGCTAATCAGAGTTCTTCGACTTGGCAATAAAAGCATGATCCATACTAGGAATAATTGGTAAACTGGACTTCATCAAAAACCTTTAAATTTTTCTCTGCAAAAGACCCCAAGGGGATGAAGAGATAAGATCCACGGTAGGAGAGGATATTTGCAAATCACATCTCTGACTAGTATCTAGAATATATAAAAATTCTCTAAACCAACAGCAAGAAACCCAAAGAATCCAATTTGAAAAATAGGCAAAGCACATGAAAGAAAACTTCACTGAAGAGGATAGATAGGTGGCAAATACACACATGAAAGATGCTTCACCTGGGGAGCCTGGGTGGCTCAGTTGGTTAAGTGTCCGACTTCGGCTCAGGTCATGATCTCACAGTTTGTGAGTTTGAGCCCCACGTCAGGCTCTGTGCTGACAGCTCAGAGCCTGGAGCCTGCTTCGAATTCTGTGTCTTCCTCTCTCTCTGCTCTTCCCTCACTCATGCTGTCTCTCTCTCAAAAATAAAATAAACATTACTCAATAAATAAGATGCTCAACCTTATTAGCCTTATCAGGGAAATGCAAATTAAAATTGCAATGAGATATCACTACCACTTATCAGAGTGGCTAAAATAGAAACTAGTGACAATTTAAAAAAAAATATATATTTTGTTGTCAAGTTGGTTTCCATATAACACCCAGAGCAAAATAGTGACAATTCTTAACTGTAGAGAACAAACAGAGGAATAATGGAGGGAGGTGGGTGTGGGATGGGCTAGACGGGTGCTGGGTCTTAAGGAGGGCACTTGTGATGAGCACTGGATGTTGTATGTAAGTGATGTATCACTGAATTCTACCCTTGAAACCAATATTGCACTGTTAACTAGAATTTAAATAAAAATTTGAAAAAGAAAAAAAACAATAACACCTAAGTTCAATGAAGATGTGGAGAAACTGCATTATTCATACTTGGCTGATGGAAAGGTAAAATATATAGCCACTCTGGAAAAACAGTTTGGCAGTTTCTTAAAACCTCAACAGGCAAGTGCCACATAGCCCAGTGCCGGAGTCCAGATCCAGCAGGTCCAGGGCTCCCTGAAGGAGCGAAAGGGAGTGAGAGAGCCTCGCCTTCTTCCTGCTCCCCAGACAGGCGTCTCTATCCTGACTGAGAGTCAGCTTTATTATTGATAAATGTATGGGGTACAAAACAGGAGATGACAAATTCTTTGATATGTAAACATTTCCCAGAACATAGATTGGTAGAAGACTCCTGCATAATCTCTACCAATAGTGATTGAAGTAGGTGACTAGATGCTTATGACTTGGGGAAGGAAGGGATCTTTAGCATTCTAATACAAGGCAAAATTTTTAGCATAACAAAGGCAAGAGTTAGGTCTTTGTGAGCAGGGATCAAGAGCCTGTTTTCTGAGGGGAAGAAAAACAGGTTTTCTCATGAAATGCAACATTTGCTCCTATAATCACAAAAGAAGAAACTCCTATAACAAGTTTTCTCACAAGGTACAATTCACATATTTTTAGCATTAGAAGGCAAGTCACGCCTGGTATCAGTCAGTCAGGCACCTTGGGGATCGGTGCTCAAGCAGAAATTGAGTGGGGGTTGAGTGGGTGTAGACGCCGGTCGCCATCTGATGTGGGAGGCCTTGCAAACCTGCCTTACTTCAGAGGTGGCTCCCAGCAGCCCAGCAATTGCACTCCTGGGCGTTGGTATCAGGGAGCCGAAGACTTACGTTCATACCAAAATGTGTACACAAGTATTTGTACACAAGTCTTTATGGTGGCTTTACTTGTAATAATAGCCAATCCAGACGTCCTTCAGGGAGTGAGTGGTTAAACAAGCTGGAATACTAGTCAATAATGTAAAGAATGAACTTTTGGTACCCACGACAACCTGTCTCTCTCTCCAGAGAAACATGTTGAGTGAAAAAAGCCAATCTGCAAAGGTCACACACAGAATGAGTCTATTTATATAATATTCTTTTTTTAAAAATTTTAAATGTTTTTTATTTATTTTTGAGAGACAGAGAGAGACAGCATGAGCAGGGGAGGGTCAGAGAGAGAGAGGGACACACAGAATCTGAAGACAGGTTCCAGGCTCTGAGCTAGCTGTCAGCACAGAGCCCGATGCGGGGGTTGAACCCACGAACCATGAGATCATGACCTGAGCCGAAGCCGGATGCTTAACCGACTGAGCCACCCAGGCGCCCCTCTATAATATTCTTAAAGTGACACCATCATAGAAATAGCGAACAGGCTAGCATTTTTCTGGGGTTCGGGAGGGGATGTGGGTAAGAAGGAAGTGGGTGGCTACTAAAGCACGGCCTGAATGGTCATTATTGCGATGGCAGGACCCTGTATCTTGGCCGTGTCAATGTCAATATCCGAGTTGTGATATGGTCTCAGAATAAAAAGCTTAATTTGAGGAAGTAAATTATGTAAGCCTACTGAAATGCATTATTAAAAGCAAAGGTGTTAAATACCTGAAATTGGTCACTCCCTAATTATTTTATTACTTTTACTATTATCTGTGTTCTTGAAGTTATTTATGCCACTTGTGTCTGTGTGGAGGAAGTATTCATAGCCACGTGCTGCTGTATCCCTTCTCCCCAATTCCACATTCATGTCATCATGCTGATGCTTGATCAGCGATAGTGGGGCTGCCTGTACCGCAGAAGTGAGCAGAAGTGAACAGATTAGGTCTCTGCTTTTCTCTTTTTTAAATTTTGTTAATGTTTTATTTATTTGAGAGAGAGAGAGAGAGAGAGAGAGAGAGAGAGAGAGAGAGACAGCATGAGCAGGAGAGGGTCAGAAAGAGAGGGAGACACAGAATTTGAAGCAGGCTCCAGGCTCTGAGCTGTCAGCACAGAGTCCTGACAAGGGGCTTGAACCCACGAACCATGAAATCATGACCTGAGCCGAAGCCGGACGCTTAACAGACTGAGCCACCCAGGTGCTCCTCTGTTCTCTTAAGGACAGGTGGTCAAACTAATACCAGGACATCACTGCTTATAAGGTCATGAATTTCCAAATAATGCCCCCCCATAGGTCCATCAAAAAATGGGTAAGGACTCAGATTAGTTATGAGAGGAGGAAGCTGGGCTTCATTGCTCACTCATTTTATAGGAGGCCGTTGTGGACTGTGGCTTATGTAGACGCTGGGGGCGGGGGATGGAATCCTGGGTGTTGATAATCTTGTTTTTTGAATATTCAGCAGAGAAATGGCAGAACTACAAAAAAATGGAGCCTTGTGAATGCTCAGATATCTTTCTACTTTTCTCCAGCAATATCCTCTTTCCTCTCTCTCTTCATCAAATTCTGATCCTTTCTTTAGCACCCTGATCTAAGGACCACATAGCTATTGGTTTTGCTTTTCCAGCAAATTTTTCCTTTTCATGCTTCTCTTGGCCATCGGCGGCACGGGAGTGGGGGGCAATGGTCTGTGATAAGATCTGATGGGCCACCCTATCCCATGGTGGGACAGCATGGTGACGGGTCCAAAGGTGGGCATGCCCAGACAAGGGGAAACATGGACGCTGGGTATAAGAATTTCTCTTCATCTACCGGGTTTGCTAAATTCACACTGTCAGAATCTATGATCCTGGCCACACAGAGACAGCCTCTCTGATGCCAGAAAATGGCTAATAGAGAGATAGGCAGAGATGAGAGACAGACAGACAGACATTTGGAGTCC
Source organism: Suricata suricatta (assembly GCF_006229205.1). Classification (NCBI taxonomy): domain Eukaryota; kingdom Metazoa; phylum Chordata; class Mammalia; order Carnivora; family Herpestidae; genus Suricata; species Suricata suricatta. The sequence goes on along the minus strand of NC_043702.1, from coordinate 17,235,749 downwards.
CATTTGGGCCGAGTCCCTGGGAGCTCCTGAGGCCCTGTCCCCCGAAGCTTGCTCTTCCTAGCTGAATTCCATTCTCGACTGAAGCTGATTCTAGTTGAGTTTTTTGTTCTTGTTTTTTTGGGCACGGGTAGCCAAAAAAATTCCAGATAAACACACACTCCTTTTAGAGCTTCCAGCAGTCTCCACGGCTTCTCTTCCTTCCTCTGGTTCTGGATCCCTCCTCTCCCCGCCGTTTGGAACTTATATATGCTGTCCAAAGGGGCCAGCCACAAGCTGAAACCATGGGAAACCCCTCTCCCCCTCGGCGTCTGTCTCTCCAGAGATCCCCTTAGCAGGCTGCTTTGTGCCTCTGGGGTCTGGGTGCCGCAGCCTGTGCGGAGTTGGGTCAGAGGCAGGGTAATAGCATGGTGCTGCCGTTTTATAGACTGAAAGAAACATTTGAGCTGGAATACACTTTTTTTTTCCCCCCGATATAGAGAAGCCTCCAAAAATCAAGCCAAATGTTTTTGAGAAGCATTTTGTGGTGGTAAACTGATTGGGTGCTGAGACACCTCCGTCTCCGCTCCCACAGTCCCTGATTTATTTTGGCACCAGAATGTCTGTAGTGCCACCATCTAGCCACATGTTAAGTTTTTTGTCGACACAAGGGTGTAAGCCGCATATGGTTTATTTCAATTAACTTAATTGTTTTTGGTCTTTAATAGCTAATTGTCTTAATGAGCTTCCAAAGCACAACAATGCCGACAACGGTAATGACTACATCTTATCCATATGGTTACAGAAGACGGATGACTCGATTTCCCATCCTCAGGCTGTGCGAGTCCCAGGAGAGGACCGGGCAGATGCGAGAGGAGGAAGACGGAAGTCCTCCAGAGGACTGACCCGGCCTTGAATGCAAAACCTGAATATTAAGAATAAATGAGGAGGTGATGGACAGGGGAATAAAACAGGAGAGTGAAGGATTTATGTAGGACTCGAGTCATCTATTTCCTTAATGTACACGCCATGGCGTGATGCTGGGTGAATAATAAAAACAAATTTCATGGTGCCAGCAGGCTCTATTGGCTCTAATCTGAAGAGGCAATGTTTGAAGACCAAATTGTAGGACACTGAAAGTGAGAAATGCCCCGAAGTGCGATCTGTCTTAGGAAAAGCTGGTAGCAGTCACAACGTGGGTGACAGTTCTTTGGCAAATCTGGTTTAGACGAAGTTCATTGCTAGTGCCTGGCATATACTCAAAGCGTAATATATGTTTTAATCAGCACCTGTCAGGAAATCCTTTGGGTTCAATCTTCAAAATATATCTAGAACCTGCCGCTTCGCACATTCTTAACTGCTACAATCCTGCTCGGATCTGTGCCCACCCCCCAACTTGTCTCCCAGCATCTACCCTCACCTTCTACAGTGAATTCTCAACACAGCAGCCGGATGAAGCTTTTAAAACATAAATTATATCACATCACTGCCCTTCTCCAAACTTTCTAATGGCTCCCACCTCCCTCGGAATGAAAGCGGAGTCCTTGAGATGATCAGCCAGGGATCTGATCTTGTCTTACCTTTCTGAGCTCCCCTGTTCCTGCTTCCCAGCGTCCCCCCCAGCCCCTCCCCTGCACCTGCACGTACTCACACGTTCAGGCTGGACTGCGCAGTGCTCTTCCCGCTAGCCACGTGTCCCCACACTGGGTGGAGCACGGCCAGAGCGTTTCCACCAGCACAGAAAATTCTGCTGGATGGCACGGCTTTAGGGGCTTTACACTGGCCGGAAAGTCCTTTCCAGAGAAGTCCACGTGGCAAACCGCCTTGGCCCCTGAGCCTTTGCTCCAGAGTCACCTTTTCCAAGAGGCCCAGTCTGACCCCCCAGCTTAAAATCTCAATCCACACCTTGGTTCCCCCACCCACCACTCCTGCTCCCCTCACTCTGTTCTTTCTATAGCACCTTATTGCTATTGATTATTTAGCCTCCACCCGTGAGTATGAATAGGGTCTCTATGAAAGAGACAAATAGCAGAAATAGAAGATAATGTGTATGTGTGTGCATGTGTGTGCATGCGTGTGTGTGTGCGTGTGCATGTGTGTCAGGGTAGGGTGACTTTTTGGGGAGAAGAAGCCAGCTTTGTAAAGAAGGGTGGAAGGGGGGTGCTGAAGACTATTGCAGAGGAAAGAGGCTGTGCAGAGGCCCGGAGGCAGGCAGGCACACACAGAAGGACGGGCCAATAGCAGGGGGGTTGACTAAATTTTTAGTCATCAGAGTTTGCATGCTGAGGCGGGCAGCCTTTCCTGGTAGTGCTGCTCAATGTGTGGTCTTGAACCAGCAACACCCACATCATCTGGGGTCTGGTCAGAATGGCAAATTCTGGGGCGTCTGGGTGGTTCAGTCGATTTAGCACCTGACTCTTGATTTTGGCACAGGTCTTGATCTCGTGGATCGTGGGATCGAGCCCCGCGTCAGGCTCTGTGCTGATGGTGCAGAGCCTGCTTGGGATTTTCTCTCTCTCTAGCTCTCCTCTCCTTGTGCTCCATCTCTCTCTCTCTCAAAATAAATAAACTTAAAAAAGGGGGGGGGCGCCTGGGTGGCTCAGTCAGTTAAGCGTCTGACTTCGGCTCAGGTCATGTTCTCATGGTCCACGCGTTTGAGCCTGTGTCGGGCTCTGTGCCGACAACTCAGAGCCTGGAGCCTGTTTCAGATTCTGTGTCTCCCCCTCTCTCTGCCCCTCTCCTGCTCACACTCGGTCTCTCTCTCTCTCTCAAAAAAAAAAAAAACAACAAAACCCAAAGTAAAAAAAAAAAGTAAAGTTCTAGGGCCCATCCCAGACTTGGGAATCTGTGTTTTGACAAGCCCGTCAGTCTCTGTGTTAAAACACTTTCCCTTCTAGAGAACCCAAGCACTGCTGGGCGCCCCATGACCGGTGTTTGAATGAATGAATGAATGAATGAGTGAGGGGATTCGTGCAGGGTTTGTGTGAACAGCGCCTGTTCCTTTTCTATGCTCTCATTCTGTGGCAAAAGGTCAGAAAATGACGCAGCTCAGAATACAAAGCGTTGCTTGCTTTGTTTATCGAGTCAGATGGCAAGCATGAAGTGGAAGAATAAAAGAAGAGGGGGGACCCAGTGTCACAGAATTCAGGGGTGTGGCTTTAGAGAGGAAGGTGGAAGGCATTCCTTTTTTAAAATTAATTAATTAATTTATTGTATCTTTATTTTGAGAGACAGAGACAGAGAGCAAGCTGGGGAGGGTTAGAGAGAGAGGGAGACACAGAATCTGAAGCAGGCTCCAGGCTCTGAGCTGTCAGCACAGACCCCGATGCAGGGCTCGAACCCGCGGATTGTGAGATCATGACCTGAGCCGAAGTCGGACGCTTAACTGACTGAGCCTCCCAGGCACCCCTATGGTGGAAGGCATTCCTGATGGGGAAATTGAACGCTTGAGGCTGAGGAGGGCATGGCTTGGTCCTGGGAGAGAGCGGGGGGGCCACCGGCTGAGAAGGGCCCCGTGTATGCACAGAAGAAACGGTGCTGGAAAATGGACAGGTCTCTACTGCTGCCATAGAAATTGCACCATAGTAGGTACAGGGAGCTGGTCTCCGGGAGGTTTTAGGAAGGTAATGCTGCGTTTGTGAGGTGACTGGAGTGACAGCATACAGTAGTCTTGGCATTATTACAGAATACTTAGCTATGCATTTAGTATTTAAAAGAGCAGGAATGTACCATCACCATCTAGCATTTTCCATATGCCACACACTGTCCTTAGCATTTTACATGCATATGGTCCTTCAATCCTCACAATCCAATGAGGCAGCTACTCTTTTATTTGACCAATGAGGGACTGTGGCTCAGAAAGATCTAAAAACTTGCCTAAGGTCACCTAGCTGCTAAGTGGTGGAGACGTTTTGAGCTCATGCAGGCTGATTCCCCTAGACTCTGCTGCCCCGACTACACCCTGCACCCAAAGGACCTTGGAAGTAGTTTGCTGCCTTCTGTTCATCAGTCCCTTTGGAGGCCCTCTTGGAGGAGGTGGTGGTGGGTGCTTCAGAATGCTCCTCTTTTCTGGATCCTTCCTCCTCCCTTCAGACTCTGTCCTGTACCCTCTGGTGTTTTTGGTCAATGTGTTGGTCAATTTGCATGAGTGGATGGGACAGTCCAAGTAGAAGGAGGGGGCTATGGACCTTGACGTTCTGTACAGGGGGGAGTCCGATTTAAAAAAAATGTTTAGGGGCGCCTGGGTGGCCCAGTCAGTTAAGCATCTGACTTCAGCTGAGGTAATGATCTCACGGTTCGTGGGTTCGAGCCCCGCGTCAGGCTCTGTGCTGACCACTAGCTCAGAGCCTGGAGCTTGTCTTCAGATCCTGTGACTCCTCTCTCTGACCTTCCCCTGCTCACGATGTCTCTCTCTCTCAAAAATAAATAAAAACATTAAAAAAATAAAAAAAGTTTATTTATTTATTTTGAGAGAGTGAGAGAGAACACAAGCAGGAGAGGGGCAGAAAGAGAGAGGAGGAGAGAGAGAACCCCAAGCAGACTCTGCATTGTCAGCATGGAGCCCGATGTGGGGCTCAAACCCACAAACTGTGAGGTCATGGCCTGAGCCGAAACCAAAAGTTAGATGCTTAGTTTACTGAGCCATGCAGGTGCTCTGGGAATAGGGTTTTATGGGGTGAGAAGTTTACATTATGTTGGGGGGCTTCTTTAAGAAAAAGAATACAAAAATGTCTGGCTTTTGCAAATTAAAAAAAGCTTTTTAACGTTTAGTTTTGAGAGACAGAGAGTGAGCAGGGGAGGGGCAGAGAGTGAGGGAGACACAGAATCCAAAGCAGGCTCCAGGCTCTGAGCTGTCAGCATAGTCAGTGACAGAAAACCCACAAATCTTGGGATCATGACCTGAGCCAAAGTCAGATACCCAACTGACTGAGCCACCTAGGCACCCCTGACTTTTGCAAATTTTATAGAACTCTTGACCTTGTGAGTTCTGACAAACCCGCTCCCCATATCCAGGGCTTGGAAGGGACTCCATTAGCTTCTTGGGGGGAAAAACTGTCTTTAGATCTGGGCCTGTTTTCTTTTTTCTTTTCTTTTTAAGTATTTTGTTAATTTTTAGTAATCTCTACAGCCAGCATGGGACTTGAACTCACGACCCCCAAGATCAAGAGTCATACGCTTTACCAACTGAGCCAGCCAGGCACCTCTGGGCTTGTTTCCCTTGGGTATTCCAGAGCAGATGGTCTCCAAGACAAGCATCTTGTTAATAGTGATCTCCTCTTAGAGTATGTGCATTATGATTCTAAAACCCCCTTTACTTACCTCAGCAAGTCCTCTGGGTGACCCTTGTCTCCTAGCTCGGGAGAGTGCAAGAAAACTCCGCCCTGCCTCATTTAGGAGCGGTGTATGAAAGGGTAAGGCAGCACGAGGAGGACTCCGCTGTGAGCTGGGACACAGACTCCTCGCCTCCAAAAAAGGAGCTGGCTTTCTCTTGGCCAGGTGCCTGGGGACAGCCTGTCACCTCCTGCAGGAAATGGCCCCCAAACCTTCCCCGTTGCTGGCTTTGTGCTTATTTCAGCCTGGTTCTGAACATGTTTTGTCAATATGGTCCGGTCTGGGTGTGCTCTGGCTGTATATAGAAGTAATTGAGCAGGTAGCAAAGCAAGAAAAGCAGTTGCTGTAGACAAGTCTTTTCCCAGATCCCATTTGGGCTATGCCAGAAACTGGTTCCAATCTGTCCTTAAAACAGGGATGTGATCAAGGGTGCTTTTAGAGGCATAACTGAGAGGTTTGGGCAGGATTCTGGCAGAGAGGAGCAGGGGGTGGGGGAGAGACAGGAGGGGCAAGCACTTGAGGGGGATGGAGGTCAAGTTCATACATTTTCCTCCATCGCAACCCATTAATTCTAATGAACCGATGTGCCACTCCAGAGCCGGTGACCTGTGCTCTCAGTGTGCTGTCAACTTCACTCTGGTTCTCCTGGGACTTACGTAGGCCACCGAAAGTGCTCACTTGATATTCAAATATTCCCTTTCTTCATTTTCTTCTCTCTCTCTCTCCCCCTCTCTCTGAGGAAATTGACTGTAAATGGCAACTTCATAGCCGGTCCTGAGCTGCACATTAGAGCCAAGCCAGCAGTTCTGGGATTTACAATCATAACCTCTTGGAATTGAACTATTAACTAATCCAAACACTAGTACATTAAGTCGCCAACCCTGGCCTCCGGCAATTACCAAGGCACCTCGTCCTCAGTAATTCTAAAATGGTTGGAATTACTGCTGCCTCTTTAATTAGGTCTCAAGCTTGGGGAGGCTGAGAACCTCCTTTTTTTCCTGCCTCCCTCATGTTTTCACTGAAAGAATTGTGGGCCGTTGGTGAAGGATCTTTTTTTTTTTTAATTCCCCTCATCCCTCCAGAAAACGTGTAATAAAGTTCAAAGCCTGAAGCTGGTAAAGCTAAAATTAAGTGCAAAATGTTCAAATGTCTTGGAATGTGCCCATTCCCTTTAAGAAGGATTATGTTACTTGAACAGGAAGCCCAACAACGGGGGGAATTCACCCAGAAACTGAAATGACCAGTGAGCTGTAAAAGAAACACTTGTTGAAGGCAACAGACTGACCTTGAGAACAGGATTTGTTTTCATCAAGGTCACCGTGCAGTGAATATGAGTCCTGACTCTAAATGCCTGAACCGGGGCTGGCAGGTCTCTGTTCTGATTCAGGCTGCTTTTGATCACTGGTCGCTCAGGGGGGGGTTTTCGCTGATGAATGTGTCACGTTAAATAACATCATGAGAACTGGGTTCTGTTTGGAGTCACACCGGCTGGGCTTGAATTCTGGCTTCACCGCTTACGGGGTAAATGACCTTGGGCAAGCTACTTAATGTCTCCATGCCTCAGTTTCCACATTTCTGGAGGGCATAGAATAGACACTTGCTTTTTTGGGGTAGTTTTGGGAATGATGCCTGGCACCTAGGGCTGTATACGTGTTTATTGGTATGATGATACATTTGTTTTTGATAATTATGATTCGCTAAAGAGAAGGTCTCAGCTGGTGCTGTCTCTAACCAGCTCTCTCTCCTTGCTAAGCTCCTTTTAAGAGAGAACGGGCCTTCGCTTTGGAGCTAGCTAGCGTGTAATCAGTCATGCTGTTTTCCATTGTATTTATTTTTATGGTTACCTTGTATTTACATGGCAAGTGAAACTGGTTTTCTCTAACAGTGACATAAAAATTTTTTAAATCTTTTTTTTTAACATTTTAACTTATTTTTGAGAGACAGAGAGAGAGTTCGAGTGGAGGAGGGGCAGAAAGAGAGAGGAAGACACAGAATCTGAAGCAGGCTCCAGGCTCTGAGCTGTCAGCCATAGAGACTGACGCGGGGCTCGGTCCCAACACCTGTGAGATATGACTTGAGCCGAAGTCGGATGCTTAACCGGCTGAACCACCCAGGCGCCCCGTGACATAAAGAATTTTAAAGGTAACTTTATTTAAGCAAAATGTGAGTTGATTTAAACAGAAAATATTAAGAAAATGGCAGATATAAGTGGAAAATAAACGAACAAAATTATAAAGGTGGAGCATGACTGACAGAATAGTGGGTCAGGCCATCTTTGTCTAAAAGAAACTTCCAAAAACATTAATAAAAGAACCTTCCAGCACAAAAATCTCTAGACTGTTGACACTTTGGGCATTTATAAATTATTTTGGAGGAGGCACCTGACTGGAGCCCTCGGCTCAGGTCATGATCTTGTGGTTCGTGAGTTTGAGCCCTGCATCCTGCTCTGTGCTGACAGCTCGGAGCCTAGAGCCTGCTTCTGATTCTGTGTCTCCCTCTCTCTGACTCTCCCCTGTTTGCCCCCTCTCTCTCTCAGAAATAAACATTAAAAAAAATTAATGTTTATTTATCTTTGAAAGAGAGAAAGACAGTTCAAGTGGCAGAGGGGCAGAGGGGCAGAAAGAAAAGACAAAGAACCCAAAGCAGGCTCCAGGCTCCGAGCTGTCAGCATAGAGCCCAAGGCGGGACTCAAATTCGTGAACCGCAAGGTCAGGACCTGAGCCGAAGTAGGAGGCTCAACGGACCGAGGGACCCAGGCACCCTGCTTTGGGCATTTTTATATTCAGGTGAAGATGCTTCAGCAAGAAGCTCTCTCTGGCTTCCTCTTGGCTTCCTTTTGCCTTTCTACCTTATGTCTTTCCATTTGTGAGTAGCCAGAGAGGGGATTCACTGGGTCAGTTGAGGGTCTGCCCCATCCTATGCCCACGCCCTCTCCATGATCCTGCCGCTCTAACCGCTGGGGTGGAAGTTTCCAGGGAAATCAGGCAGACTGTGATCATCAGTGCAGGGGTCCCCCGGGACGGGGTGGGGAGGTCATGCTACACCAGACAGTGGGATTGTAAAAAACTGATAATTTCAATTAATTGTACCTGATGTTGTGTGGTTAAGCCTGAATCCATAGCTTCCCTTTCCAGACACCAGATTCGTCATGCACTCCTCCTAAATGAGAGAGAACAGACCTGCCAAGTTTTAGGGAAGCAAAACAGATGGAGATCAGCTATGTCCAGAGAGGGAGAAACCTGGGCACCGCTGGATAGAGAAAGATATGAAGAGTGTAGGTTTTTAGATAACCATGGACAAACAGATGAAAAAAGCTGGAAATGTGACATTCTGCAGACGACATGATTTAACTGAGTTAGTAGAGAGACAGATTTGGGGCTCATCTAAGGAAAATCTGGGTAACATAAACCATACATGAGTGCATCATAGAGGTGGTTGAAACAGAAGCCTTTTATTATTATTATGTTTTTAAGTGTTTATGTAGTTTTGAGAGAGAGAGCTAGAGAGAGTGAGTTGGGGGCAGGGGAGCAGAGAGAGAGGGGGATAGAGGATCCAAAGCTGGGTTCTGTGCTGACAAGTGGCACGCCAGATGTGGGGCTCGAACTCACAAACTGTGAGATTATGACCTGAGCCGGAGTCAGATGCTCAACTGACTGAGCTACCCAGGTGCCCATAAAGGCCTTTTATCAAACCACAACTTTGAGAATTTGTTTCTTTTTAAAAAAAATTTTTTTTTGAGAGAGACAGAGAGAGCAATCAGGGGAGGGGCAGAGAAAGAGGGAGACCCAGAATCCGAAGCAGGCTCCAGGCTCTGAGCGCTCAGCACTGAGCCCGACACAGGGCTTGAACCCATGAACTGTGAGATCATGGCCTGAGCCAAAGTCGGACACTTAACCAACTGAACCACTCAGGCGCCACTCAGGAGTTATTTATGGAATTGATGTAAGGGTCTCTCGATCTTTTCTCTCCAGCTGGGAAAGTTTCGGTGGCTTGGTGGTAAGAGAAAAGCTCTACTGAGACCCTGGCCCAGTGTAAATCTCTATGCACTCCCCCCAACCTGACATCCTCAGGATCGGGTCTGGGGATCCACCCCAGCCCTTCTTTGTCCTCCTAAAAAAATCCTAATCTGGGAGTATGAAAGGACAGCTTTCATCCCACTGGGTGCCCAGATGGTCAAATAAATGAAGGTATGAATCTGCAGGCAGCTGAGGGGATGTCACCGGAGACTCTACCTTAGGTCCTCCATCTTCACATTGACCCACCCCCCTGCTTTCATTCTTTCATCGTTTTTGGAGAATGCTTTTCTATTGAGGGAACCTAAGTTAGCATTTTTATTACTAGAAGCAACTGACAAACCATAAGGAAATATTTATATACTCAAACTCAATCCCTGCGTGGAGACACATCTTGTCGATGTAAGCACGGTGCTTTATTGTGGATAGATAGATCTGTCCCTTGCTCATTGAATAAATAATCAGACTTTAAGGCAAGGCATGCACAGTGGAGTTAAGAGAAAGACAGCCTTTAACTTTTCATTACACATTTTTTTCAGTAGAATTCCCTCATGGCCAATGGTTTTTATTCCAGAATAATATGCCACAGTGTTTACAGAAAGGTTTCGTATTCAGCAGAAAAACGGTTGTGTTATTCTGATTACATTCTTAGTCCTTGGTAATTGTCTCATTTTCCTTTCGTAAAAGGAATTCAGATGCCTAACACAATTGTACCCTGACACCAGCTCGGCTAGTCATGAAGAGTTTTACTGATAGAATTCAGTGAGTTGTGAATACCTTCCTTGCCCACATTTGGTTTCCTCAAATCGTCCGTGATTCATAGGTAGCACAGATGTTCCCAGCTGCTGGAAAATGAAGCTTGAAGTTCAACCCGATAAGGAGAAAAACACCTAATTCAAATTCTAAGAATTATTTGACCTAAATCAATTTCAGCTTGAGAAAATGGGGTCAACTCTCTGTACCCCAGAAGAGCCACCTTGGTGATTAAAAAGTAAATCTTGAAGAATTAAATTATGTTGCTATTCAGCTTTCATATGCCCACGTAGGAAAAAAAAAAACTACCCAGAGCATCAAAGGCTGTCGGAATAACTCAATTTAGTGATGGTGGCAAAGCATTGCTGGAGGAGGACTTTCCAGGCAGGAGCCTTGCTCGGGGGGAACTGTTACACACTTCAATTGGCATCTGAGAAAAAAGGAGAAGTCTTTCAAGTGAATAATTTTATGACTTTGAACCACACACATACTGCTTGAATATCAAATTATTTTAAATGAGAACTTCAAAAAGATCCACTTGTTAAATGAGTAAAAAGCCCTAAACAGCTGCCTACAGAACAAAGAGATTTGGAATCAAAAGCCAAACAGAGATGGGGCTGGGAAAGACTCGATTCCAGGATTATGCTCGATGGAAGGGGGGCGGCATTGACCTCAGGAGTTTATCGATAATCCAATCCAGCCCTCCCTGGTTTACAGATGCAAACACTGAGGCCAGAGCAAAGGTGTCCGGCCAGACCCGGTCCAGGCCTATTCAGTGTCTAGAGTCCAGACATTTTCCCAGTTAGTGCCCTGTGTGTGGCATGGAGAACGGTTGGTGATGGATAGACCAGTCTGGCCTGTAGATTGGATGATAATTCGTTTTCAGGGGAAACTTTCAACACCTTTAACCTTTAGCTCTTTGCAGAAGCAGCGATTTTCAGGCAACGGAGCCACCCCTCCCCCACCCCCTCTTGTACATCAAACAAATAGACACGTATTATTCAAGTTGTCCCTTAACTGTTGTGGAGGGAAAACTAACCACCCTTGGTGGTAGTTGGAAGATCCAAATTCTTGTCTTACATCTGACACCAAAGAGCCACGTGCGACCCTGAGTCTGTTTCTGAGCTTTAGAAAACTGTGCACATGGGTATTTACCCGGTTTCTTTGCTCTCAGGAAGTCGTGAAGAAGATACAGGCTCATGAATGTGGAAATGCTCTGTGAAGTGGGAAGATGTGATAGGTGGTGTATTAATCATGTCTTTTTATTCTGTATTTTCAGTACTTTGCTATCGCGGGATCTTGCTGACTCGGGAGACACTGCCCCTGCCTGAGTCAGCTAATTTCTAGAGACAGCAAACAACTTACCTGCAAACCAGCGCCCACACCCTCAACCGAACCCTTTATCAAACTCTTAGCCCTGGGCCACTGTTCTGTCCTAGTCGGGACAGCCCCGGTCTGACAGACTGCAGAAATTATTCAAACTAACCCGCCCTGCCTCACCTGTCTTTCCATGCACGCACCACAAGAAGGGCTCCTGTCCCCGTTTCCTTCTCACGCCCTCTGCCTCCTGCTGGGTCCTGGGGCTTCCCCTTGTGGCCCTCCATCGAGTGGCATTCCCCCTTCTCTTGGGGTTGGGAATATAACAAACTATCTTTTAAAAATGAATTACTTTTCAGGGGCACCTGGATGGCTCAGTCAGTTAAGTATCTGACTTTGGATCAGGTCATGATCTCACAGTCCTTGAGTTCGAGCCCCACGTTGGGCTCTGTGCAGACAGCTCCGAGCCTGGAGTCTGCTTCAGATTCTGTCTCCCTTGCTGTCTGCCCCTCCCCCGAGAGTGTGCTCGCTCGCTCTCTCTCTCTCTCTCTCTCTCTCTCAAAAATAAAACAAAAACAGGGGCGCCTGGGTGGCTCAGTAGGTTGAGCGTCCAACCTCAGCTCAGGTCATATCTTATGGTTCGTGGGTTCGAGCCCCACATCAGGTTCTGTGCTGGCAGCTAGCTCAGAGCCTGGAGCCTGCTTCAGATTCTGTGTCTCCCTCTCTCTTTGACCCTCCCCTGCTCATGCTGTCTCTCTGTCTCTCAAAAATAAATAAAACCCATAAAAAAATAAAAAAAATAAAATAAAAACATAAAAAATTTTTTTAAATTAAGATTTTATTTATTTATTAACTTTTTAATGTTTATTTTTGAGAGAGCAACTGAGACAGAGCGTGAGCTGCAGAGGGGTAGAGAGAGGGAGACACAGAATTCGAAGCAGGCTCCAGGCTCTGAGCTGTCAGCGCAGAGCCTGATGTGGTGCTCCAACCTACAAACTGTGAGATCCTGACCTGAGCTGAAGTCAGATGCCTAACCAACTGAGCCACCTAAGTGCCCCAAGATTTTATTTTTTAGAGGTGCCTGGGTGGCTTAGTCAGTTAAGCATCTGACTTTGGCTCAAGTCACGATCTCCTGGTTCATGAGTTCGAGTCCTGCTTTGGGTGAACACGAGCCCTGCATCGGGTGAGCCCATGCCCTGCTCCGGGTGAACCCTGCTTCTCTCTTTTTCCCTCTTTTTCTCCCTCTCTCTGCCTCTGCTCACTTGCCCCCTCCCCCCCCCAAAAAAGGATTTTATTTTTTTAGAGCAACTTAAAAGTCCATAACAAAATTGAAGGGTAGGTATATATGCTCCTCCCTCTCACACATTCATAGCCTCCCCACCACCACAGCGGTCCATTTGTTACAACTGATGGACCATCATAACCACCAAAAAGTCCACAGTTTACCTTAGGATTCCCTCCTGGTGTTGCATATTCTGTGGTTCTGGACAAATGTGCAATGACGGGTCTCCACCATCATGGGATTGTATTGAGTATTTTCACAGCCCTAAAACTCCTCTGTGCTCCCTCTACTTATCCACTCCAATCTCTGGGAACTGCTGATCTTTTCACTGTCTCTGTAGTTTTGTCCTTTCCAGAATGTCGTGTAGTTGGACAGGTGCAGTATACAGCCTTCTCAGGTGCATTTCTTTCACTTAGTGACATGCATGTAAGTTTCCTCCATGTCTTTTCATGGCTTGATCATTTCTTTTTTGGCACTGAATGATATCTCATTGTCTAGCTGTACCACAGTTTATTTATTCATTCACCTACTGAAAGGTATCTTGGTTGCTTTCAAGTTTTGGCAATTATGAATAAAGCAGCTATAAACCTCCGTGTGTAGGTTTTTGTGTGGATGTAAGTTTTCAACTTCTATGGGAATACCAAGGAGCACGATTACTAGTTGTATGTAGGAGTAAGTTTAGGTGTGTAAGAAACTTCCAAATGTTCTTCCAAAGTGGCTGTACCATTTTGCCTTCCCACCAGTGACAAATGAGCATTCCTGTTGCTCCAAATCCTTGCCAGCATTTGGTATTGTCAGTGTTCTGCACTTCAGCCATTCTAATAGGTGTGGAGTGGTATCATATTGTGGTTTTAATTTGCATTTCCCTGATGACATATGATGTGGAACTTATTTTCAAAAGCTTATTTGCCACCTGTATACTTTCGTTAGTCTGTTAAGCTTTGGGTCCATTTTTAAGTCATGTTGCTTATTGTTTTTACTGTTGAGTTTTAAGAGTTCCTTGCACATTTCCAATGTGTCCTTTGCAAATAATTTCTCTCAGCCTGTGGCTTGTCTTCTCATTCTTTCGATATTATCTTTCACAGAGCAGAAGTCTTTAATTTTAATGAAGTCCAGCTTATCAATTATTTCTTTCGTGAATCGTGCTTTTGCTGTTGTATCTGAAAAGTTACAGCCATACCCAAGGTCATTCAGGTTTTCTCCTGTGTGATCTTCTGGAAGTTTTAGAGTTTTGTGTTTTACATTTAGGTCTGTGATATAATTCGAGTTAATTTTTGGGAAGCGTGTAAGGTCTGTGTCCAGAGTCATTCTTTTGCATGTGATGTCCAATTGTTCCCACAGTTTTTTTAAAAGACAGAAATTATCTTTCCATTGGCAATTGTCTCCCGATCTCTAGGCTTCCCTATATCTGGATAATAATGAAATCTGCATTTTGAAAGAGAGGGTCTGATTTTGATTTATCTAGGATGGGATGCTGCTTCTGCTCACAGCAATGCCTCTGCCGCCCAGTGTCCGCCTTTAGTGGACAGTCCCCAGGTCTGCCCATAAATCTTGGGGGCCTGGAGGGCAACATGTCCCCAGAGAGGAGTGGGCAGCTGAGTGATGAGTGGCGGCGACGCAGGTCGGCTCCTTCCCAGCCATGACCAGAGCCATGGACACCCCGGTATGCTCTTGCCTCCACACCCACCCTGGCCTATGAAGAACTCCAGGCTCTGCCTTTTCTCCTCTGCTTCTACCTTCTCTGTTATCTGCTCTCTCTGGTTTCTCTTCTCCGGCCCCATTTGTGTAGTCTCCCATTCTGCTTTATCATCTGCGTAGCTTTTAAAAATTTATGTAAGACCCTCATTAGAATTTTAAAGTTTGTCTTCATATAGGTTCTGCTCATTCTTTATTAGGTTTATCCTTACTTTTGTTTGTTTTGTTTTGACTTTTTGACTTTTTTTTGGTTGCTGGTTTTTAAATGAGATTTTTCTTTCATTATATTTTCAAATTAGTTGTGTGTATGTTGCCAGCTATTGATTTTCACATACAAATTTTTAAGGCTTGTCACCTTATTGAATTCTCCTATCGATTTTAACAATTCTCTCTCTCTTTTTTTCCTACTTGGTTCTTTTTGGTTTTCAGGTATAGAGTTGACACCAGCCAAAAATAATAACGATTTTTTTTCTCCTTTATGTTTATGACTTTATTCTCTCATGGCAACATTAAGTTATAGCAGTGAAAGTGGGCATTTTTCTCCTGTTTGCTTAGCTTTTTGGTTTGGTTTCTCCTAAGGTTCTGCCTCTCAGATTCTCCTTAGGATCCTGGATCCTGAGCCTGAGTTCTTAGCACCCTGGGCTCTCATTGCTTTGGGAAATGGGAGTCAGGGGGGTTATGGGATCAGGGGGTTTCCGGGCTCAGAACTCACAAGGCTGATAGATCACTGAGCTTTCTGTGCACCTGTAACACTCATCCTAGCTCACGTCCCAACGTCTTCTTGGAACTTCCTCCTCCTTGTCTTGTGTTTTCTGGAGTGAGTAATTTTAGGGGAAAGGAATGCAAAAAAGGAATAGTCATCATAAACTAACATTATTTCAATGGATTGATTATGTATTTAGGCAAACATATTATCAATGTATTTCTAAGGATATTTTGCCCTTTTTTTCATTTCTTCTTAACCCCTTGAGCACTGTTCAGTTGTCAGTGACAGAAATCAAAATCAAACTAGGAAATTATAAAAGAATTTATTTTTTCTTTAATTTATTTTTTTATATATAGAGAGAAGGAGGCAGAAAGAGAGAGAGAAAAGAGAGAGAGAGAGAGAGAGAGAGAGAGAGAGAGAGAGAGAGAGAGAGAATCATAAGCAGACTCCACATTCAACACAGAGCCCAACCCAGGGCTCGATCCCACGACCTTGGGATAATGACCTGAGCTGAAATCAAGAGTTAGACACTCAACCCACTGAACCACCCAGGTGCCCCACAAAAGAATTTCTTGATTCCTGGAACCAAGCTGCTGGATTGCTCATTCCTGTCTCCATTGAGGGCTGAGTTACCACTCAGCAGGTATTTGGTGCAGGCAACTCTGGAGATGTTGTCTTTAAAGTAATAATGACCACCTACTGAGCTCTTAGTTAAGTGTCAGGAACTGTTTCAGCTGAGAAGCCTACATTCTCATGTAACCCTCTGCACAACCCTGTGACAAGAGGTGGTGATCCCCACTTTACGGATGAGCACGTGGAACCTTGGTGGAGAATGGGTCCAAGCTCACAAAGCCAGTAAGAAGGCGGGCCTGGGACGAGATGTTAGCCAAACTTAAGGGTTTGGGCTCTTAAGCCCAGCAGACTCTGCAGCCTCTTCTCCCCACAGCAGAGGAAAAAGGAGCTCCTCCAGGCAACTCCAGACAAAACGTTCCTGAGAGTGGGCTCTGATTGGCCTGGTGTAGGTCATTTGCCTATCCCTGGACCAATCACTGATGTCAAAGGGCCTTGTTACAAGGATTAGGTTGGCCAAGGTCATGAGCCCATCTCAAGGGCCATAGAGAACCAAATGGGGTAGGAGGTGTTTCCCAAAGAAAGTGGGGGTGCTGTTTGGGGCAGATGAAATGGTAAGCGTCCCTTAGAACTCCAAACCCAAACCCTCCACTCCGACCTAGGCCAGCTGTCTTAATACTCTGGGAATAATCGAGGAGCATTCCTATCTAAACTCCCCTCCCCTCCCCCCACTGCCATATCTGTGCATGCCATTCTCTCACTCTTTTCTCTTTGCTTTTCTCTTAAGTTTTGGGTAGCATATGCTTTCTTTCTATGTGTAGTCTCTTTCTTCAGATAGCATCAAGCTTCTTCCCTTCCTTCCTGCTGATTTTGGGCATTCGTTCTACAGATTTCTCCCATCGTTTGACTGATGGTGGTGGAAGGTGGTTCTGTTTTCCTGGGGGCGAGGGGAAGCTTCTTTCACTCACTCTTTCATGATCTTGTTCACCCCTTCGAACTTTTCAGCTGATTTAACTTTGCTGGGCAGCAAAGTAGTTCAAGGTGCCTGTGCCAAGATATTAGCATACACTGCCCCAGGCAAAGACACCCCTGGAGCGCCCCATCTGTTTTGCCAAGTTCTGTTATGTAAGTGACAGCTGAAGGTACCTTTTAAGAGCTGTAGTGTTTGTGAATGATGTGTCTTCATAGAAGAACAATGAGACACACCTGCATGCAGAACTCGCTTTGTGGGAGCAGGTTTTCCGCCACAGGGTGATTTGGAGGTGTAAGGATGTGTAGGAGGAATGGCAATCAAGGTGGAGCCGTGGGTTACCATGCTGAGAGAGGATTCTTTTCATTTGTCAGATGTCATTGGCAGCTGAAACTCTTCTGGGGGCACCTGTCTTGGGGCAGGGTGCACTCACTCTTGAAAGACAACCCTAGAGGTTTTGCTGGGCCCACCCACTATCCCCTCTTCTCCCACCCTGATGAGAGACCACCCCATGTTTGGTCCACTTGTGGCTCTAGATCTTAGCTCTAAGCTCAAGAGCAGTAATGTTAGCTTGGTCAGTGTGGTGGCTGTAAAATGTGATTCCAAAATTCTTTGACACTCCCCCTATCAAGGGGTGGCGTCTGTGCCCCTTCCTGTTGAATCTGGGTAGTTGTGACAGCCTAGACAGATAGAGTATGGCCGAAGGGCTAGAAAAGGCCCTGTGGCTTCTGCTTGGCCCTCTGTCCAATGCTAACCCTCCAGAGACTCCCTCTGGGTCAGCCCCCATCTGCCATGTTGTGAGAAACTCTACCCACTTGGAGAGGCCGTATGTAGGTGTTATATGCCCTGTCCTTCAGCCAGCCCAGCCCAGGTGCCAGGAACGTGGGTGCAGAAGCCAACTTTGAAGGCCAGACATCATGAAGAAGTTAAGAGCCACCCCTGCTTTGCCTGAATTGCTGACCCACAAAATCTGTGAGCAAAAGAAAATGATGGTTGTTTTATGCTGTGGAGTCTTGGGTGTTTATTACAAAACAAAGATAACTGAAACAGAGGCTCTTCATACCAACTATGACTGAGGGCGCCAGAACCCTCTTCAGCAACTCGGTGCCAGAGACTTAGTATTTGTATGATGTTCTGTGCAGAGTTCTTTGCAAAAACTCGGGTCCCAGGCTGTCTGGCACTATTTTATAAGCCCTCCAGTATGTGCCAAAAGGATGCCATCTTGCCCAGGCATATTTTCCCAGCTTGGAGTTCGCTTTGGTTCCCAGGACATTTGGGAACTCCGCCCTGCTCTGTCAGCCCTGATGGAAAATTCCAGAGGACCTTTTGGTCCTACGGTTATATTTAGTTTCTCAGAAGCAAGCTTTAGCACCCCACCCCTAGGGTTTGCCCATTATATGGAAGATTTGATCACAATATGCTTCTGTCTCCCATCACATTGTTCATCTCCTGGTCAGTGAGTGTGGTACTGGGTTTAGACCATTGAAGCTTGAAGGAGTTCTATCAACCAGTCAGTCAACAAACACTGGTAGAATGACCACTCTTTGTGAGGGCCTGTGGAAAAAATGAGGAATATTACGACTCTCAAGAGCTGGTGGTTTATTTGGGGGAAATAAGACACAAATGTGAAAGTAAAACAGCCCAAAGATTGTAATATTTCCAGCATGTAAATAGCACGTTCACCCATGAGAGTGGGTATCAGGCACTCTTCATGGTAGAGCTCAGGGTCCCCTTTTATAGAACATAGGATCACAAAGGAAACCAAGCACCTTGAAATACGGCCATCCAAACACTAACAGCCAAAATCCATCTGTGAACGGAATAACGGCTAATCTTCTGTATTAACCCATTAAATAACAAGATCTAGAATTGGTCTTATAACCACCATAATTTTGAAGAAGTGATGAGTATAAACTATTTCCCTGGGCCCAGGAAATACATGCAACGACTATGTTGTGGCACAAAACCTCTGTGATTTCTATTGGTGACAAAAATTCCAGAGACTGTTAGTGCTTCTGTGGGAGGTGCCTACGTTTGAGTTGAGAAAAATGCTAAATTTTAGTTAGAGGTTATTGCAGACAAAAAGGGTATATGTTCTGTAGCAAACTTAAAATCAATAACAAAATGGAAGTTCATCTTGCTTTTTTTTTTTATCACCATGCGCCATTAATTTTTAAACCATGTCAGCGATAAAGAAAATCCCTCCAGGGGTCAAAGATTCCTACTGTCCCTCCCCTCAACCCCAGTATGCTACTGAATAAAGGTATGATTTTCCCCCCAGCCAAGTTCACAGACCCCTGAATGTTATCCACGGATCCCTTGGTGGTCTCTGACCCCAGGTTACTGCTGCTGTGTGGTGTGTTTTGGTTTAAGGTATGAGTTTTGTCTTTGTTCTTTCTTTGTTTTGTTTTGAGAGAGAGAGAGAGAGAGAGGAGGGGGGAGAACATGCTTGTAGGAAAGGCACAGAGAGAATCCTAAGCTCAGCGTGGAGCCTAACATGGGTCTCGATCCCATAATCCTGGGATCATGACCTGAGCTGAAATCAAAAGTCAAATGCTTTTTGATTCTGACTGAGTCACCCAGATGCCCTGGGCGGGGGGTAGGGGTGGGGTATGGGTTTTGGAATCAATGGGTCTCAGCTTGAGTCTGCTGGGTTACTGATGGGTTATATGAACTTGACAGAATTGCTTAGACTCTCTGAAGCTCAATTTCCTTCTCTGGAAAATGGGATATAATAATGGGCACTTTCCCATCATCATTGGGTGGATTCACGGAGATCAGAAAGTGGGTGAAGGGGTGAATGGCGCCTCTGGCCCGTGGAGGGCGCTCCATCAATGGTAGTGGAGCTGGTGGTCATTGTAATGGTTGATTTCTCGGTGGCTCTGGGAGAAAGGTACTGCCATCCCCGTTTATCAGGTAAGACAGGATCTTTACTGCTGCTGAGGGTTCTGATGGGGCAGGAGATGCCCTCTGCTTTGCTATCACCCACCTGCCCAGGACTCAGCCTTTTTGATTGGGTGTCCCTCTGCCCCATCAACACCCTCCTGCCCATGGTGGGTACCGGGTCACAGAATCTAGGATGAACTGATATGGATGGAGTGGATTCTCCTGTGCATGCTGGGTTCAGCAGCCCAGTGAAGCTTGCTCAGGTTACTCTTCTTGCATGAAGCCTCTTGACCTTGGGGATCACTCCTGGTTAGAGCTTTTGAAGACTTCCGGGTCTGGACCGTCCATCGGGCCCTGGATCTGTATGTGGCTGTCGTTTCTCTCATGCCAGCTGCTCCCCTCAGTTAGATCATCCATGATTAAAGGCAGGGAACTGTGAGAGAATTCCTCTGGATGAAGGAATCTTTTATCTTCCTCCCTCTCCACTTGACAGCCTTGCAGGTAATATGTACTTATTTATTGAATGTTTACAAAGTGAATAGACTGATCAGTGGATGAAAGGACCAGTCACAGGATCCTGGCTCTTGGTGCACTTCTCAGGGCTGCTAGCTTTGGGCCTTGCTGCCCTAAGCCCAGATCTGTCTGTGTGGTCTTATATCACAAGTGCAGTGGCTCATCTCTTCCTGAGGTTGGCAGGTGGGTTGATCACATCCGAAAATCAAATAGCCAGTCAGGTGTTGTGCCTGAACTCGTGACTCTGGAGGTCTAACAGCAAAAAGGTGCCTTTCCCACTACATCTGCAGCTGGGAGCTAAAAACCCAGATTTTAGCTGTCAGACCACAATCCCAGACATTCAGATCTAATTGATATGGGCTGGGGTCCCAACAGTTCCCACTGACCCTGGATGAGAGCCTCAGTCCAACACTAAACAGAGGCAGCCCGGGTGGCCTGGGGGCTTTTCCTGTGTCTGAGAGCAGAATCCCCCACTTGCCAGCTGTGGGGTCCTGGGTAAGTGACTTAACATTTTTGAGCCTCCATGCCCTTCTCTGGAAAATGGGGGTAATGTTAGTCCCTAGCCCCTGGGGCGTTCCAGAGGATTGAATGAAACCATTAATGCAATGCTCCTAGCATGTCTTAAATGCTCAATAAATGGTGATTGCCATTATTATTATTATTTTATTTATTTATTTTAATTTTTAAATTTATTTTGGAGAGAGAGAACAAGCAGGGGCAGGGCAGAGAGAGAGGGGAACAGAGCTCTGAAGCAGGCTCTGTGCTGACAACAGAGAGCCCAATGTGGGGCTTGAACCTCGAGATCATGACCTGAGCTGAAGTAGGATGCTTAGCCAATCAAGCCACCCAGGCGTCCCTGTTACTAATTATTTTAATGACATGTACGAGTGGAAGTGGAGGAGAGGGGTCGGGTCATAAACTTGACTCACTCCTGGGCTGTGTTTCTGTGTAGACCTGGCTCCAACAACCACCCCCCCTCCACGGACACCCCTGTGCTGTGCTGTGCCCAGGGAGAGGCAGTGTGGCTGCCACAAGCCCTTTATCACAGCAGGACCACAGAAGTTGAGGGCTGTACCCGGCCATTTATTATCCAGGCAAGAGGAATGGAGAAGAGGCTGCTGGGCTTAAAGCTCTTGTACTTTATTAAGAGCCTTTCTAATGTAAAAAATGCTCACACAGCCGCTTTTCACGGCAGCTGCCTTACCATTATTTTCAAGACTCTGAGGACAAAATGAGATTAGGTGTGGGGAAGGGGAGAGGCAGGGGGGCATTCAAGGGCTGGATTTAAATCCAATTCTGCAGGTTGAGCCTGTGTTAATGCAATATTATAGGATTTGGAGGCGAGGACCCCTGTGGCTTAATCCAAGGTTTCTTCAACATCTGGGTCATTGGCAATGTCACTGCTGCTTTGATTCTAACTGTATCAAGGGGATAGTCAGAGAGAGCACTGATTCTTAATTCCCACAATTGCTTGCCTTGAAGGCACCAAATAGATACTCCTTGCCAGGGAACCATTTTTGATCGTAGGAGACCTGAAATAGAAATGATTTAACCCATTCTGATGATTAGGCAAGGCACAGGGACACGCCTGCCCTGGTATCTCTTCAGTCTGGATTGCAAACAGGATCTCAGAGATCAGAGAGGGACGCATGTTTAACCACCCGGGTGCAGCCCCACATCTGCTCCGCCGGCCAGGAGGCCCCCAGAGCTGGAGCAGGAAGTGACACCTGCGTTCACCAAGCACGTATTTCTCAAAGCGTTGTGTGCTGGGGCCTGTGCGTGGTGCGGTGACTGAGCGCTCAGTCCCTTCCAGGGGGGATTCAGGGCTTGGCATGTGACCAACTATCATGGAAGATACAACTGTGACTGGGGCCTCGAGAGGCAGCAGGGCCGATCCTCTTCCCAAGTTGACCTAACAGCCGTTACTAATATCTTTCTCCTTTTCCTCATCTACCCTAGAGACTGGAGGAGTTCTATTCTCATTTCCTCTCCTGTGTTGTTCCCAGAAGGGGTTTGTGAAGCAGTCTGGAGACATGAATTGTCACTTAGGGGTCCACTGGTGGGTTTCAAGAAAGCTTTCATTCTCCTGCTAAGAGAGGCAAAACAGCTGGAAGGCAAGTAATGATTTCCATGGAAGCAAATGTGATGTCTGGATGTTCAGCAGCTATCTTGCAAGCATGAGGCAACGAGCATATGACAAAGGCCACTGTACAGACGCTGTCCCTGATATTGTGAGACTTTCAGATCTAGGTTGGGAGTGTTCTTTTTTTGAGACTCTTTTTTTTTTTTTAAAGTTTATTTATTTGAAGGGCAGGAAGACAGAGAGGTAGAGAGAGAATCTCAAGCAGGCTCCTTGCTGTCAGCACAGAGCCTGATATGGGGCTTGAACCCATGAACCATGAGATCATGACCTGAGCCGAGACCAGGAGTTGGTTGCTTCACCAACTGAGCTACTCAGGCTCCCTTTGAGACTCTTGATGTTGATTTATTTTTGAGAGAGAGAGAGAGAGAGAGAGAGAGAGAGAGCGAGAGAGAGAGCAAGCGAGAGAGAGCGAGCACACAGTGGTGGAGGGGCAGAGAGAGCGAGACACAGAATCCGAAGCAGGCTCCAGGCTCCAAGCCGTCAGCACAGAGCCCGATGCAGGGCTGGAACTCACGAGCCGTGAGATCATGACCTGAGCCGAAGTTGGATGTTTAACCGACTGAGCCCCCCAGGTGCCCCCGGACACTTAAAACACATATGCCAGGCCTCGATAAGAGCACCATGCCCTTGCTTGGGCCATTCCTGATTGATACAGCACAGAAGGGAATCTACAAGGAGGGACCTTTGTGCAAGGACTGCCTGAGCAGGGTCCCATCTGTGGTGTCCTGTCATGTGTGACAGCCCCAAGGCAACCACAAGGAGGGGTGAGGTCCCCAAGGAACTGGAAGATGGTGGGTAGACAAAACCCACAGGGAGCTCAGGCCTTGAGAAGCGGTTTGTTTGGGTACGAGCGGGCTGGGGATCAGCAGGGCGTGGATCTGTTCTTGAGCCCGTGTTTCAGGGTCACCTGATCTGAGGCACCTGCCTTCCCTGCTTGACTGAGACGGTGAAGAATTGCAGTAAGGCAGGGTGCGCCACACTGGTCCCTCCAGGGCGCACCTCCGAGGCCAGCCTCTGCCAGACTTCCTGTCACATTTAGTGTTTTCTCCTTCCTTCATCTGCCTTCTGTTGGCAGCATGACCATTTTCCTAATGTGCAAGACTCAGCATTCTCTCTCTCTCTCTCTCCCTCGTTGAAGCAAAGTAGCCGGAGAGCTGGGCAAAGCAGCAAATCTGGGCTGAAATGGAACCAAATGTAGCTTGGGAAATGTGACAGCCCGTGTGCTGGCTAGGGGCCCCTGTCATTCTTCATCTTCCTGGGAGCCCTGCCCTGGGGCCTGGCCTCTGGAATTGCCCGTAGCCCCTTCCTGGACTAAGCCATCACCACCAGAACCAAACTTGGTGCTCTCTGAGCAGCTGGAGGCCTTTCAGGGCAGAGACTCCCCACCTGAGGTCATTAGGCAAAGGACGGAAACTTGATTTGGATGTTCGAAACTTTTGGTCTTGGGGCGCCTGGGTGGCTCAGTCAGTTGAGCATCCGACTTCTGCTCACTCAGGTCATGATCTCACAGTTCATGGGGTTGAGCCCCGCGTCCAGCTCTGTGCTGACAGCTCAGAGCCTGGAGCTTGCTCTGGATTCTGTCTCCCTCTCTCTCTGCCTCTCCTCCGTTCGCTCATGCTCTCTTTCTCTCTCTCTCTCAAAATAATAAATAAACATTAAAAAAAAAAACCAACTTCTTCGTCTCTGTTCAGTTCCTGGGACCTGCTACTCCTCTGGCAGTCTTTTGCCTTTAAGCCAATCAAGATCTTTCATCTTCCTGCATGTGGTGGGACATTGCAGGAGGGGTCGTGCCCAGGCCGCCCTTTGGGAGAAATGGCTCCTTTCACATTCCCGGTCTGTGCTGCATTGATCAGGAATGACCCAGGCGAGGCCCATGCTGTTCTCACTAAGGTCTAAATTATGCGTGGTGAGAGTCCAAACCTCCCTTTCTGCCTTGGGGAACCCTGCTGGGAGAAGGTGAGTCTGACGCCGCTGCCTGCTCATCTTGTGTGGTATCCAAAGAGAGCTCTCCAAGAACACAGCCAGAAAGCGAACAGGTTAAAGAGACAAGAGACAAACACCTGCCGACGTCATTGCTGTTTCCGCATCCAGACAGACACGGAGGGGACCAGCGCTCGGGCTTCCCACTCACAGAAGTAAAATATCGTCCTCTGGTGTTCAGTCGGGTTTGGGTTTGGTTTCTGAACTTGCAAGAACAGCATACTCTTTCCAGCCCTTTCCTGCTCCTTTTGTAAGGACAAGTCTGAATCAAACTGACTCTGACCTTGGAGGCCTAAGTGTCAGCTTCTCAGACCACCCTTGTAACGCCCAATCAGGAAAGGCCAGCTAACACCTTTAACATTTCTAAGGGCGGGCCTAAAGACGGAGGCTAAGGCTAGTCATGCCCTGCGTGAGGGTCCTGGGCCCACTCTGTGATTGGTCAATACTCTAGGTGTTGTGATTGGCCCCCACCAAAAGTATCAATGAATGGTTAAACCTGCTGTCAATATACCTGTGTCCCCATTTCCTGTAACTCCCCTTCCCAAACTCATAACAGGCCCTGCCCCCCCC
>NC_043702.1:17209872-17210944 GCF_006229205.1 Suricata suricatta | reverse complement strand
TCTCTGGTTTTTGGGGGCGATATTAAAATCCGGGTACAACACTTTTTCTGTCTCTGCTCACGCTACTGCCTTCCCCACCCATCTCGCCCTATGGAACCTGAAAGGCTTTTAGGTCCCAACTCAAAGGCCACACCTCCTATGTGAAGCCCTTCTTGACGCCTTCCTTTGCCGACTCATCCCTCCCACCTTGACAGCCCCTGACACGTCCTCTGTGCTTGTCTGTGTCCATCAGGATGACATTTAGCAGAAGGGAACAGAAAACCGGACTCACAAAAGCTTAGCTAAACAGGGAGCTTTTTTCTCTTGCCTAACAAATGCGTTCATTCCACAACTATTTACTGAGCCCTTACTAGGTCCCAGGCATTTTTCTTGGTTCCATTACTTGGCCAAGCAAAGACTGTCTCAGAACTTTGGGCCACCAAGTGTGACACGCATCCTGTGTCCCTGCTTTGGAGGGACGCTTTGTGCTCATCTCCTTTTCTCCTGTCTCCTGAATCTGATCTTTCCCTTCTTTCCTTATTTCTATTCTTTTCCTCTCCAGGACCTGTGGCTTCCCATCAGCCTTTGGGAATAAGATCCATTGCTTGCGTTTGCTTCTTTTTCTCTTTAATATATACAACGCTCTATCTCAGTGTATCTTGCCTTCTTCTTTTTTTAAAGTTTATTTTATTTATTTTGAGAGACAGAGAGAGAGAGCAGGGGAGGGGCAGAGAGAGAATACCAAGCAGACTCTGTGCTGTCAGCACATTGCCGAATGTGGGCCTCGATCTCACAAACCATCAGATCAGGACTTGAGCCAAAATCAAGAGTCAGATGCTTAACCGACTGAGCCACCCAGGCAGCCCAGAGCTTGACTTCTTATTCACCTCTTGGCTCTTGGAGAAAGACTTGTCTTTGGCAGCAGCAAATGTAGCAGAAAGAACAGGCAATTCTGGAGCGAGAAGACTTTCACGTTCAAGTCCTGGTGCCAGTGCTCACTATCATGACCTTGGGTAAGATATTTAAGCTCTCGGAGCCTGTTTCTTTATTGGTACAATGGGTATGATATCAACCCCTCTCCGTAAGTCTTTTA
>NC_043702.1:17195021-17209772 GCF_006229205.1 Suricata suricatta | reverse complement strand
GACTCCCCACATGCAGCCGTGAGGTCAAGGAGTCTAAGGATCTGGTTCCAGCTTGTTTGGGGACTTCCCCCGGAGGCTGGCAGGTGGGCAGCCCCGATTTGGGTCGACTGTGGTGTGTGGTCCTCTTTGCTGCTGCCTGAGCTTCCTTTGGTACCTTTCCCTTCACTCCTTTGAGAATCTCCACCTAGTACTCAGCGTCCTCCCAACCCCCAACCCTGGGGGACCCAGTCCTGCGTCGCTGGCAATAGACATAATGATCCTCCGCTGCAGATGAGACACTGTAGCACCTTGAAAATATGTAACACACATAATGATCCTCCCACTGCAGATGAGACACTGCAGCACCTTGAATATATGTAACACAACGCACTGTGTAGAGCAGGGGTGGCAGACTTTTTCTGAAAAGAGCCAGAAAGGAAATATTTTAGATTTGTGGGCCAGATGGTCTCTGTCATGACCACTCGCTTCGCTACTACCATGCAGAAGAAGCCACAGGCACTAGCCGGTGTGGCTGGGTTCCAACTGAACTTCCAGCACGCAAAAATTGAAGTTCACATAATTTCCATGTGTCATGAAATTTTTAAATTCCTCCCAACCATTTTAAAATGTGACAATCATTCTAAGCCCATGGTATAAAAACAGTAAACAGGCTGGACTTAGCCTGAGGGCCATAGTGTGCTGACCCTCGCATTAGAGTGAGTAATCCCTCACCCCCGTTCTACGACTGGCAATTTTTCTGACAACCATAAACAACTGGATTTGGGACTCTATCCAGTTGTCTGGATAAAACTCGACTTGTAAATGGTTAAAATTTTTTGTCAATTCCTAACAGGCACATATTTATGTAGGTGTTTTGAACTGCTTGATCGAGTTGGCCTGTAATTTCCTCCAAAGAATTGGTTGATCTACTGAAAATTCTCTTTGAAAAGGAACCTCATGGATGTTTTCTAAAAGCCTAATTTAAAACCTTTGGGGGGCCTCACTCCGTCACCTCCGGATCCTGTTCTTTCTATGTCCACACTTCCATTCATCTTCTCCTTTCTTCTTCCTAATTAGCTGACTGTATAATTAACCGTTTCCTCATTTAGAGGTTGGGAGCCCTCACTGCTGTCTAATCATCCCATGGCCCTCCTCTGTGCCTCTTCTATTTCCTTTTGAGATGAAGTGCCCAGAACTGAATGGCAGTCAAGGTCAAGCTGCCGCATTTGTATTACATCCTAGCACATATTACCATGGTGTTCGCTCCTCCTTAATACAGACTAATAGCTCATTCTCCTTCGTGACCTCTAGTGAGCGTTGGGTAGCCATCTTCAGGACTCTCTTTGTGATAATTTCAAGATCTTTTCCTTAGGAAGTTATAACTAATTCAGGGCCCATCAGCGATCATAAATAGTTTAAATTGCTCTTTCGAGTGTGAACCGCCTCCCAAAGGCCATTTAATTTACCAGGTGTCCCCCGGCTGTGCTTGTCCCATGACCAGCCGCTGTCTCTGCCCTTTCAAACTCAGTTTCCATGTCTTACTTTGGTCCAGTCAGGAGAGGTAGAACTTACACTTGGGAATGAGCAGGTGCTCTGCTATTGGCCTGCCTCGCCATGCATTCGTGATGAACTTGATAGGATTTCAAGTGTTTCAAGCCCAGAGAGGCTGTCTCTGGAAGATTTCTTGAGAGGCCAATCTGATCCTGGAATTGTGCTAATAGTCGGTTTCCTTCTGTTCAGGGAAAACTCAAGCATTTTACTTTACCTAAAACCTTCCCAGTTTTGGGGTCTTGTTGGGTTTCCATAATTTGCCCCTCCAGAGAACTACGGAGACAAGGTTCTGCCCAGCTGACCAGACTAAGTTTTTAGCTGCCCTCATTTGGTAGTTGCTTAGGATGCTGAAATACACAAATTCAATTGGTAAAATTTGAATAGGGATTAGTTAGATAATATGGTGATTAGATAATAATATTGTGTCAGTGATAGAGATCCTGAATATGATAATGGCCACTGTGATTATGGAAGAGAATGTAGTTGGGAGTTGCGTGCTGGGGTATGTGGGGGGACGGTCATGATGTTGGCACCTTTTTTTCAAAGGATTCAGAAAGTATTTATATATATATATTTACATTTGGGAATGTGTGTGTGTGTGTGTGTGTATAATGTATATAACAGTGCACACACGTATACGTAGAAAGACAAAGAAGACATGGCAGGATGGTAATGACGAATGAGGTGAATGGAAAATGATGAAGGAAGGAGCTGGGGTGATGAGCCTATGGGGCTTCCTGTGCAACATTTTCACTACTTGTATTTTGGTCTGAAGCTCTTTGTGAATGAATAGTTTAATTAATTGAGATGGTGGATCAACGGTAATAATAGCACCCGAGACCTTGATGGATTGCCGGCCGGGCCCCGCCGTCCCCACAGTGCTCCTTGGGGCACTGTCCCTGCGTCCCGTTGCTGCCCTTCCTCTCACCATTCCCGCTGCTCTGCCCCATCTCAGCTGAGGATCATCAAACATGGGCTGAGCCACAGTACGTGCCAGGTGCTGGCAGGGACAGGGGAGTGGAGAGTAAGCTGATGCGTCCCCATCCTTGGAGAACTCCAGTCTAGCAGGCGAGACAGAACCTAAACCTAAACAGAGTCACAAAGGCCTGTAGAGGGGATGTGCAGGTTGCTGAAGGAAATGTGTCAGAGGGTCTAACCCATTTAGGGGTCAGGGGTCCAGGGAAGTGTGAACTGAGCCCAGAACTATAGGATGGTGGGCATTAGCTTGACAAGGAAAGAGTGACAGTGCGAACAACACGTGTCGGGGACCAGAGGGTGTGTTGGAGGTGTTAAGAAGGGATAGAGGGGGTAGGAGAGGCAGGCAGGGTCTGGTGGGCCACTTTGAGAATGTATTTTTCTTTATTCTGAGAGCCATGAGAAGGGAGTAGGCAGTAATGTCATGCTTAGCTTTGGATTTAAAAATGAATGATGCAAAACTTGAGAGACTATTGAATGCTGAAAACGAACTTAGGGTTGAAGGGGAAGGGGGAGGGGGGAAAAGAGGTGGTGGTGATGGAGAAGGGCACTTGTGGGGAAGAGCACTGGGTGTTGTATGGAAACCAATTTGACAATAAACTATTAAAAAAATAAAAATAAAAACCTTAAAATAAAAATGAACAAACAAACACACACAATCCCTCTAGCTGCAGTGTAAAAGTGAGTTGGAGAAAAGCAAAGTCGTTGCCGGGCGGGAGGCTAGGAGGCTGTTGCAGTAGTCTGGGGAGTCTTCCTGGATCAGATGGAGAGAACTGGGTGGATATTGGGTGTCCATGGAAGGTGAACTTGGCAGGACTTGATAATCTATTGCACTGTCCCATTTGGATAACCCTTTATTGAAAAATTTCTGCTTTTCCTTTTGGTTTATAGATCTGGTTGGGAAGTGCTGTGTGTGTCTTTTTTTTCTTTTCAGAAAGCATTTGCAAATATTCCCCCTTACATGGCATTGATTAATTGCCTTGCTTGTGTATGCCTGCATTAATATTCCTTGCACAAAGACGAGGGTTTATCTCATTCAATAAGATCTTGCTAATTAGGAATTGGGATCTACATCTCTCAACATTCTGGAAACTTCAGATGTAGGAGACAGAAATTAATGTAATTTTCAAATAATCTATTGCACTTAAGAAATTGCACATTAGACAATAGGGTTTGTATCAGAAGATATTAGTTTTGACAGGGAAGAGGTCCTGCATGATGCAATCACAATTCTGACAAATAAATGCCATTGTACTTTTCCATGCCAAGGGTGATTTGCAGTTATAGAAATACATGGTTCTCTTTGATTTATGGCATTGTGTTAACCACAGAATTGCTTAGCGAAATCAGCTTGGCTTGATGTAAGATATTTTCCTTGCCTAGGAAAAATTTTGGCCTGAAGAAAAGATGACATTAATTTAGGAATAGTGGAGTTATCATTGAGTTATCAAAATCAATCTGAGGACATAAATCAATTCTACTGCATAGAGAATGCTAAATCGATAAGTCCAGGAAGACTTTATTGATTCCATGGCCATCACTCAGGCCTTCTTCATTAGATTCCCCAGCCATATGTTTAATTGAAATGATAATGCAGATAACTTTGGGTAAACCCACGAATCCTGACTTTGATACGGGATTGTTCAAGGTAATGAAAACAGTTTGGCAAGCTGGCTTTTTCCTTTAGATTCAGGGGGATACATGTGGGAAGACTTAACATCTTCCTGTCTCCTGGAAGAGGTCTGGGCAGATGAGAGCTCAACAATTTTAAGTTGCTCCTTTTAAATTTAGTTTAAAAAATTGTAATAACTGCTCATAATGTAAGAGGATATTTTATTTTATTTTTTCTTTTATAGTTTATTGTCAAGTTAGTTTTTATGTAACACCCAGTGCTCTTCCCCACAAGTGCCCTCCTCCATGCCCATCACCCTCCTTCCCCTGTCGCCCTCCCTCATCAGCCCTCAGTTTGTTCTCAGTATTCAAGAGTCTAAGAGAATATTTTTTTAAAAATTACTCATGGGGCACCTGGGTGGCTCAGTTGCTTAAGTGTCTGACTTTGGCTCAGGTCATGATCTCCAGGTTCATGGGATCAAGCCCAAACTGGGGGTCTGAGCTGACAGCTCAGATCTGCTTGGGATTCTCTCTCTCTGTTTCTCTCTGCTCCTCCCCAGTGCACATGCTCTCTTTCTCTTTCTCTCAAAATAAATACATAAAGTTAAAAAAAATTACTCATAGTTAAGGCTACCCTAATATAGCTACAATTATTATATTGCACTATATTATTTTTTCTGTGACTTGTCTCTCTCAGTTAAAAAATGATGAGCAATTGGGGACAAGAGTCTTTTAGTATCCCTACATCTGGTTTAAATGCGTGAATGCTTTTATATAGCTGTGATTAGAGCTTTATCAGTCAGCACTTGCTGTATAACAAATAACCCCAGAATTTTGTCCATTAAAGAACTGAACATTTTATCTGCTCATGATTCTGTGGGTCAGATAGGTGGTTCTGTTCTTGGCAGGGACTGGATAGTCCGGGATGGCTTCATTTATGTGTCTGGCAGTGGCCATGACAGTGGGATGATATTCTCCTGACTCTCATGATCAAGTAGGCAATCACGTGATGGCGGAAGAATTCCCAGCAGTAGGAGGGAGACTCATTCTCCAGACCTTGTGTCAGTACTTATCAAGGCTTTGCTGGGTCACACTTGCTAATAGCGCCTTGACCAAACCCAGTTCCATGCCGAGCCTGTATTGAGAGTTAAGAAATGGTCACTGTGTCTTGATAAGAGGATTTATAAAATATTGTGGCCATTTTTTCTAATATATTTAAGAAATATAAGTAAAATTATATTTTATGCATTTTTTTCTTAACTATAGATGCTTCTTCTTACATGTTTTTAAAGGCTAATATATTGTATACTTACTCTGCTAATTATTTTAGATTAAAACATTTAATCTTCAGATAACTCTTATAGGTGGGTAAAATTATTGTCCCCATGTTACTAATGAGGAAATGGAGGCTCAGAGATATCAAGCAACTCACTCAAGGTCACACAGCTAGTGTGTGGGGGAGCAGAGATTTTAACCTTGATCTCTCTGACTCTAGAGCCTTACGCTTAGCATGCTTTTCAGGATAGTTATAACTTGCCTTTTGTTTTGACACTGATACTTTTTTTTTAATTGTAGGACACATCCTCAGAAGGATTTCCTAAGCTGTGTGTGAGACTGGACCTCCTTACCTAAGGGTGACTTGGGCCTATGAAAGAATCAGGCCACCTTCCAAGCCCACCAAATAAGACCCATTCATGTTTTGGGGCACCTGGGTGGCTCAGTCGGTTAAGCGTCCAGCTTTGGCTCAGGTCATGATCTCACGGTTCATGGGTTTGAGCCCTGCGTCGGGCTCTGTGCTGACAGCTAGCTCAGAGTCTGGAGCTGCTTCAGATTCTGTGTCTCCCTCTCTCTCTGACCCTCCCCTGCTCGCACTGTCTCTCTCTGTCTTTCAAAAATAAATAACAAACATAAAAAGACCCCTTTGTGTTTCTCCTAAACCATGGAAGCAAGGGGGTGGTAGCTAGATTCTGTTAAACCCTATAAGGGTCTGGGCACTATTCTGTGACCACAGATTGGTCACATCTGATGATAGATACAAAAATTTGGCAAAAATCTATAAAACATTGTGTGAGTCCATTGTCTGTATGGAATTTATAATGAAGAATATTGTGTAATTTTTACTATTGATAATTGAGTGCTCTGCATCCAATATACCAGTAGAAAGAACATCAAAACTTACATATGTGGTCTAGCCATATAGGCACACACTTTTCCACCCACAGGGAAGTAAATACTTACCAGCATACCACTGGCATATTCCCACCACTCTCTTACCTATCACATATAAGAAGTTGGGGTGATGGTCATGGTGGGGGGCACTTGTGGGGAGAAGCACTGGGTGTTACATGGAAACCAATTTGAAAATAAACTATTAAAAAAAGAAGTTGGGGGATTTCCCTCTTTAGTCTGCATGCTTGAGAATACAACCTTTCCTTTAAATTTTTTTTTTTTTAATTTGAGAGAGACAGAGAGAGAGAGAGGCAGAGAGAGAGGGAGGGAGAGGGAATACCAAACAGGCTCCACACTGGCAACACGGAGCTGATGCAGGGGCTCAATGTGGAGCCTGACACTGGCCTTGATTCCACAACCCTGGGGTCATGAGCTGAGCCGAAATCAGGAGTCAAATGCTCAACCGAGTGAGCCACCCGGGCGCCCCCACCAACATTTCTTTTATCTTTGGCTTGCTCACTCACAGGAAGCCCTGGAAATCATCAAATTCGGCCAGCTGAGGAAGTCCAAATGGCAAACCCCCCTGACTTTCGTACAACCCAAGGGCTTTCCTAGGAAGAACTCTTAGCAGCAGAGTTAGCAGGTCTCGGTCTCCTGCAAGTGGAGCGTCTTATCTGTCACATTGGAACATTTTAGAATTTTTGCACTGACGTTTATCAGAGTAACAATAACAAGGATTTATATGCGTTATCATTTACAGAGCATGGCTACATTTATTAGCTTCTTTCATACTTCTAACTGTTTCTCTGTTTCCAGCAACTCGTGTGCAGCTGGAGAGGGGGATATTGATGACAGTGCTAGGCACTAGCCAGCTCCTTCCTCTCCAGGAGAGACTCAGGCCTTTTGGACTTGGTATTAACGGTGTTTCCTTGCTCTTTCCTACACTCTTTATGATACCCAATCTGCAGTGAATTCGGGGCGGGAAACAAAACCCCTTAAGGGATTATTAACGGTTCGAGGGGAGAGAGCAATGCCACTTGGCAAAGTAAGTATGATGTGGTTGTCTTTGAGTCTGGTTCTCCCCCTGCGGTAGAGGGCACAGAAGGGCACCGTGAATACACAGGGAGCCCAGAGGGAACAAGCAGCTGTTTCAAGGATTATGGAGACGGTGCCCGACCACTTTCTAAATACTGTACCTGCTGTATTTTCATTACGATGGAGGGAAACACCGTCCGACCCAATTATTTTCTTTTGTTGTTGTGACCAGCATCACGGTCTGGAAGGCTTGTTCTGGAAAGTTCTGCAGAGAGTAAGGTATGAATTAATCCAAAAGCACATGGTGACTCATTTGTAATAGTTCATGCCTGTTAACAACAGTTAGGTGAGGTCTCTGGAGCACCCAGGGCACGGGGAGTGTGGCTCTGATCCAGTTAACACGACTAATTTTCAGAGCTACGTGGTATCTCTCAGACCTGAATATGGGCATTTGGGACTCAAGGAATGGATGTGGTGTTTTCTGATGATCAAAGTAAATCAGATTGTTACCAAATCTTAACTCCGCATTAGGCTGCGCGAGCTAGGATGGTCTACAGTAGCATCCTTGGCACACTTGGGAATGAAAAAAATTCAATTTCAAAAGTAAACACAGTTGGAGAACAAAAATAGTTCAGAGGACAGCCTGTCCATAGAACAAAGCGCAACTAATTAGGGCGAACAAATCCAACGGCAGGTTGCAGAACCGAAGCGGTATCTTATACAGCCAAAGATTGCCGAATACATTTCTTCACCAAGATTTGCTTTTTTCTCTTTAGGTATTGATTACCTTTGTGAAGGAGAGAATATTGACATGTGCAGAAAACCGTAACACGCTGAAATAGTTTTAGATAGAGCATCTTTGGCAGGTCTTCGTGTTCTGATTTAAGTGGGAACCACCGTGGGATCTGAAATAGCTTCTATAACCAGTTTCATCACAGACCTAATCATCCCAAACATCATTCCCTATAATTTGACTGAAAAGCAGTGAGACAGCAGAAGCTCCAAGTCTCGAAAAGGATTTGGCAGCCGGCCAGCTTCTGCTTGTAGAGACGTCCTTACACCCTCTCCTCCCCTCGCTCTCTGCTCCAACCACAACTAAATAAACCCAGAGGCTTGCATCAAGTATGGAGGTGAGGGGGACAAGGAGAAGACCAGAGCCGACTCCTGCAGGGAGACTGGTTAAAGAAATATTAAACAAGGCTTTACTGTCCTATGGAACTTAGGTCAAATATTGAGAACTTGGAAAGGGAGTCATGTTTTTCCCCCAGAGGACAAGGAAGGACACACTGTCAGTCCAGGTTATGGTGGAAAGATTCCAACACTTGATCAGTGGATACCTGACTCCTAGAGCCTCTTCTCCACGGTGTGATCTTTGACATGACTCTTTTTTTAATGTTTTATTTATTTTTGAGAGAGAGAGAGGGAGAGACAGTGTGAGCTGGGGAAGGTCAGAGAGAGAGGGAGACACAGAATCTGAAGACAGGCTTCAGGCTCTGAGCTAGTTGTCAGCACAGAGCCCGATGCGGGGCTTGAACCCACAAACTGCAAGATCATGACCTGAGCTGAAGCTGGATGCTCAACTGACTGAGCCACTCAGGTGCCCCTCTTCGGAAAGAATCTTAACCTTTCTGAGTCTTGGTGCCTTTATTAAGGCTGTGTTTGCTTTCGGTTCTTTCTATTATTTCCACCCCTCCCCCGCCCCCAAAATAAAGCTTTCCACTTTTAAGATAAAGATCCTTTGAAAACTTTGTTCTACCATCAGGTTGTCTGAATTTTCGGTTTTGGATTTTTAGCAAACATTATGGAATTCAGATATCGGGGATATCTGGGAAGGCCAGACGTCTTAGGAATGTATAAACCAAAAACGAAAGAAAAGTACCATCCTTTGGGCAACCAGCCCTCTTTTCAATTACATACGCTGTAGCATTAAATTAAAAAAAAAAGTCAGATACAAAATTAAAGGTGTACATGTTACCCAAGTGCCTTCCTTCTCCTTCTGCATGTATTAGGAGTACATTAGATACATAATAGAGGTCACCTGCCTTAACACCTCCTTTTGTCTTCCCTGGGAAGATCCTTCAGGCTATCCCCTGGGACTGCCTTCACCTCTCACTTACTGGTTCAACCCTCTGCTGGAAACTACCCATCATCCTTCATTCCTTTATGGGTCAGTGACAAAGGCAGGTGTAGCCGATCTGTGCTACATATCGGCAGGCATCAGGCATGATTACGGTGCAGGGCAGGGGCCACGTTGAGTTCAGACATCACTGTTCTTAGAAATTTATCACTCATAAAATTACCCACTGTGGTGGGTATGTAGTAACAGGAAGGAGGATGACTACACGGAGCACTTAACACGAGCCCTTTCTGCTT
Organism: Suricata suricatta; assembly: GCF_006229205.1. Taxonomy (NCBI): domain Eukaryota; kingdom Metazoa; phylum Chordata; class Mammalia; order Carnivora; family Herpestidae; genus Suricata; species Suricata suricatta. Next base: position 17,200,079 of record NC_043702.1, on the reverse strand, counting down.
CTCCCCCTTGTGAGGCCCTGGAACGTTAGAATGGAGATGGGGGAGGGCATTTCAGGGCATGAAAAGGGAAGGGAGGGAGCTGCAGAGAGCTGGTTGCCTTAGTCATGATTTGCCTGGTGTTGGCTCTGTTAGCAATAATCCCCCAACTAGAAGACCTTCAAAAATTCCTTTGGCTTTCGACATCTGGTTAAGCCAATTGCACAGCAGCATGAAATCGGCTTGGCGAGGTTGGCCTGAGCCCTGCATTTTTCTCTGTTAGTTCTCTTCCTGGTCTGTCCGTGTGAGAGCTTTCTGGGGGTGTTTAACCACCTAGTGACAGATGTGGCGACTCAACAACTCTTAGCCCCTTGAATTTCTTAAAATTTTTTTTCAACGTTTATCTGTTTCTGAGAGACAGAGTGCGAGTGGGGGAGGGGCAAAGACACACCACACACACACACACACACACACACACACACACACACACACAATCCAAGGTAGGCTCCAGGTTCTGAGCTGTCAGCACAGAGACCGATGCAGAACCCATGTTCAAACTCAGGAACTGTGAGATCATGACTTGAGCTAATGCTTGATGGACTGAGCCACCCAGGCACCCTCTAGGCCCCCTGATTTTCTTGATGGCATAAAGAGACTCTTCTGTCACTCATCTGGTCCACCTTGTCTTAAAATCATATAGAAATTCTTTTTTGTCACACACCCCGGATCATAAGGCAGCGGTTGATTAGTCTGAGAGAGACATGAGTCAAGGCCCATCAGCTCCATGCTCCTAGTTAAATGATGCCCACCACAAACCACAAAGCAGAGCTTCACAGGGTTAGTTGAGTGTGTTATTACAATGATTTCATTTAATAAACCTCCGTCGGCATCTTAATCCTCAGTTAAGTATGAGCATGAGAATCCTCGTTAGCCATGATTACGTGACATGGATGGTTAACAATATTTTCTCATTCTACAGGATGCATGTTCATTAAAAGCCTAAATTGATTGCAAAAAAATAATTCCAACAAGAACACCTTATTGATGGTGACTTTTCGGGCTTTCGTGATGAAGGCTGTTATAAGGAAACTGTTTCAATGGTTCTGCTTGATTTTACATTTGGGTTTATGCTGGGATGTCTTTCCTGTGTGGTTTCCAACCCTTCAGCCTCTTCTTCTGCCTTACCTGTGCTTGGGTCCTGACCATCAGACTTGGCTAGGTATTCTCTGCGTGTGTGCACTTTTGCTAATGGTGCAGAATATTCTTCAGAAGGGGTGGTGTCAGGAATGGTTTTCTGTCTTCCCTCTTGGAAGGCTTTGAGGTAGAGGCATGCTGGGTTCTTGGCAGGGCCCAGCGTTCTGGTCACACTGGTGTTTTCAGATTTGACTTTGAGTGCCTTTCATCCACCTGCCCCCTGCTGGGAGCTCTGCCATCGTGCCCCCAACCCCAAACAGTACCAGGTACATAGTAAGCTCTCCAAGAATGTCTGAGAAATGGAAGAATGAGGGGCCGAGGGTCCCAGCTTCCAAATACACAACTGTTGTCTCTTTTTTCTTGAGAGTTGTGCTCGTCTGGGTCCTGGGGGAAACAGGCACCAAGAAAGGATTAAACATGTGAGGATTTCACTAAGGAAAATGCCTATGAGGGAGAAATGGGGAGAGAGCTGGGCAGTCTGGGAAGGCTGTCAGACAGTGATGCAATTATCCCATGAGTAAAGGAGTGGGAGGGAGAAAGGTGGGTAGTAATGTCCTAGACTGTTGAGTAGGTAAAAAATGTTTTAGCAAGAACGCTGGGGAGTCTTAGAGCCAAGATGGCCACCACCCTAGAAGGACCTGCCTTGGCATCCTGGCTGTGCTCAGTCATTGGCAGGGAGCAGCCTGGGGGAAGTGCGGCCTTGGTGCAAAGGTGGCACTATATTTCTGAGCACAGAAGCTGGGGCTCTTGGCAGAATAGACAACTTGGGTTGGAGGTCTGTGAGGGTCCTTCCCATGGCTGTGCAGAGCCAATGGGCAGAGCTAAGCCAAATGCCACTGACTAATACCTATATCTGGGTCTCCTTCTGTTGGGCTGTGGATACTTCCTGTCTCAGGGATACTCATCTTTAGGCATATGTGGTTCACTGCCAGGTCTTGTTGCCCATGAGGCCACTCATTGCACAGGGCCCACTCCTGCTGTTGCCCCGGATCCTCCACACTTTCTTGTTGTTTAAGGTGCCATCTTAATTTTCTGAGAGAGACATGAGTCATTCTGCCAGTGAGAGCCAGGGATGGGGAGAGGGCTGTGATGTTGGAGCAGGATTTCAGGGGGCCTTGAGTGCTGTGCTGAAGAGGTCAGATGTCATAATGAAGGTAGTGGGAGCCACAGAAGAGTTTTTAGCATGGAGAACAATATGGTCAGATTTATGAGTAAGAAAAACAGTTCTATCAGGCAGGATGAATTGTTTGGGGAGGGAGGCTGCAGGGAGGAGAAGGACACAGAGAAACCGGTTGGGAAAGATACTGCAATCATTTGATTAGACTGATGGCTGAAAAGGAGCAGCTGTATCACCTCCTCCATCTGTAACTCCCACCTATCCCACTGGGGTCTCATCCTTTTCCTGCCTGCCCAGGACACTATACCTAGAAGAGCCTTTCCGGATTTCCCCACCTAGGACTGGGCAGGACCCTGATAATTACTTTCTCTCTTTTCTTCCCCTGGCACCAGCTAAATTAGTATATATTAATAATTTATTATTTTATTATTAATGTTATATATAATAATTTTGGTCAAGATCAGTTATGTCTAGCCGTGGTTATTTATACCCTCAGTGTTGGGGAAAGAAAATCACCCCTGTAGCTGATGCTATGGGAGGCAGGCTCGGTCAACAAACATGCACATTCATGGCTCCTCACTGGTGGGAAGTTGGTGTCGTGTCTTGTTTTGATCTTCATTTTCACAACAGTTGTATTCCATTTGCTCTATTAACTCTTTCTTAATCTTTCTCCTTCCTTTCCTTCTGGAATTTCTTTGTGGAAGATGAGATCTCACTTATTCTCAGTGGTTTTAGATGATCTCTTCTCGAGGAGGGAGTGTCTCACATGACCACACAAATCTTCTGGTTCAAGATCCTATTCCCTGCTGTTCTTCCCCCCACCTCCAGCTTTTCCCCTTTGTCTTTTAATACATCCACACTCCAGGTTTATCAGAAGAGGGCCCTCTCTATGGAATGAGCAACTCCTGGACCTTCCAGTTCCAGCTCTTGTCTCTGGAGGTTTGCCTTCTTCTTGGGAGGCTGTTACTGCACCATTTCCCATGAGCCCCTGGGCTCTCTTCCCTGATTACCTAGAGAAGACACAGCTCTTTCCTTAAAGCACAGCTGAGACCAGACTGGTATGTGATTCAGACATTATTGTTCAGTTGTTGGATTATACACAGAGCTACCTATTGTGGGTGGCCTGTTGTAGCTGGGGCTGGAGCAGCTCTGTCTCTGGTTCCCCTCTTTGCAGTTCCCAGCTGGTAACCCTATTCAAAGACAATTTCCCCATCCAGGAGCCTCCAGAATCTCTACATTACGTAGAATCCAGCCTAAGAGAGCTACGTAAGAAGGAAGCCCCTGCCTCTTATTTCAAGCATATCTACCGAATTTTAAGGTCCTGTTCAAGGACCAGTGGCTTTATGAAGAGCTTGTCTTTTTTTAAAAAAATATTTTTATTTTTGAGAGAGAGGTCAACAGAGCATGAGTGGGGGAAGGGGTAGAGAGAGGGAAACACAGAATCTGAAGCAGGCTCCAGGCTCTGAGCTGTCAGCACAGATCCCGACGTGGGGCTCAAATCCACACACGGTGAGATCATGACCTGAGATGAATTCAGATCCTTAACTGACTGAGCCACCCGGGTGTCTGGTAAAAGGCCCGTCCTTTAAAGTGGACCTCACACTACCACTCACAGAAGTATGGTCTCACACTGTGGCTAGACAAGAGAATCTAAGCAGAACATGGTCATCCAGTGACCTCCTGCAGAGACATTTGCAGGAGGCCATTTAACCACAGCATTATAATCTCCTGTCTTGTACCTCAAGGTACTCACACTTCAGCCTGAGCCATTTGTTAAATGTGGATTTCTGGGCTTTAGCTCCAGAAATTCTGATTCAGTAGGTCTGAGATGCTCCAGTGATGAGCCTAATGCAGCTTAAGCCCACAATTTGGTTTCTCTAAGCTTGTGTGTCTGGCTCCGTGCTCGTATTCAGTAGGAAGACTCAACTGCGCATGGGATTTAGCTTCCAAAGAGAAATGTAGAGGCCAAGGTCAGGGGTGAAGAACAATTGAAAATTGGAAAATAAGAGTGTGGTGTTTGCATCTGAATCCAGAGAACTGTGGACAGATCTTGTGTTTACAGCTACTGTTTGGGTATTGTATTTCCCATTTGGAATCTCAATCTTAATGTTGATAGCCTATGAAAGAAGTTTCTTCAATAGGGAGAAAAGGGAGGTGTTGTAATTTGGGGAGTCAAAAGTGATGTTTAGGTTTTAGGGTTTTGCACCAAATTTGATATTCACCGTACTGAAAAGAATCCCTTTTCTTGGATTAGAGTAAATCTCTTTGATGCAAACTCACATCCTGTAAGTACCAGTATATCTGTGCTTTCAAATACTCTGAATAGAAGACCAACAATGATCAAGAATAGCAGAGAACAGCCTTGTACACTCTTTTTTAAAAAACATGTTATTTATTTATTTTGGGGGGGAGGGGAGAGAGAGAGAGAGAGAGAGAGAGAGAGAGAGAGAGAGAATCTGAAGCAGGCTCGACAAGGACAATGAGGATGAGGATTTGATCCTATGAACTATGAGATCATGACCTGATACAAAATCAAGATTTGGATGCTTAACCGACTGAGCCACCCAGGCACCCCGACCTTGTAAACTCTTTAATGCAATTCATTAATTAGTAAATTGCTAACAATTCTAAATGAGACATGCATCCATAGCTGTTGTGAATATAAAGCTGCTGAAATACAAATTTACTGTTTTCAAATTGTCATTTTATAATGAAAACCAAATTGCTTTATGTAGAATGTTTACTTAATTCTGTTCACACTAATGGAGTTT
>NC_043702.1:17192144-17194921 GCF_006229205.1 Suricata suricatta | reverse complement strand
GGGGTTTTGGGAGTGGGAAAATTGTGTAAGCTACAGGGCCTGGGGCTGTGGTTTCTCTTGAAACTGTCATTGGTTTTTTGGAAGTCCAGATATTCCAAATGTACCTAGAATACAAAGGTTCTGAGATAGCTTACCTCAGAAATTATTGAGTTTCTGAGTAAGGCTCCTTAGAGCTGAAAGCTCCTTTGCACAGGTCTAGTTACATGATATGTGCTTAGGAGAGAGGCAGACCGAGGATTCTTTTAAAACTTTCACCTAGGGTTCTAGCAACCCCTGCTCATGGCATTTCTCTCTGTTCTCAGCAAGTCTAAATCCTTTTTTTTTAAAAAAAATGTTTATTTATTTTTGAGAGAGAAAGCATGAATAAGGTAGGGGCAGAGATCCCAGTGTGGATTGGGCATTTAATCCCATTGACAACAGAAAGCCCAATGTGGCACTAGAACTCACAAACCGTGAGACCATGACCTGAGCTGAAGTTGGACACTCAACCGACTGAGCCACCCAGGCGCCCCTCAGCAAGTCTAAATTCTATCCATTCTTCGTGTGATGGTTTGTGGCCATATCTTCTCCACAGATTCTTTCAGTCAAGTCCAGTCTTCATTGATTCTGCTAATTAGTTAATGTCATACATTTTAATTTGATATTGGAACGAGTAGCTATTCATGCAAGATGTTGGTCTAGTTATGCTTTGTGGGGGCTGCAGAGATAATCCAACTTTCGATTCTTCCCTGAAGAGTTTATAGTCTACCAAATTGGTATAGCAGGAAATGAGGAGGGACACAAGTGACCAGGCAGTTATTATATGGTACACTAAAGTAGAAAATGATACAATGCAAAGAAAGAGGATATGGGAAAATTTCCCAAAAAACTCCCTTCCTTCTTAAAGGGTTCTCTCCAGTTTGAGTGTTCCTTGAAATACATGATGTTCACCTGAGCCAGGAGAAGTTTGCTTTGGATTTCTATTTGTCTTTATTTCCTAGTCACTGGGAAGAAGGTCTTCAAGGCAGATGGACAGCAGGTGTAATACAGGTTGGGGGGTTTGGTAAGCCTTACCTGTAGGAATGAAAGAAAAAGGCAGAAGTCCAGGGGTGCTTATGGCATCCAGCTCAAGAAGATGTAAGAACCAGCAAGCAGGGGGATCAGTCAGAGAGGCTGGTGAGCTTCCATACAGCCTGTGACTTGTCTCACATTTGAGGTATTTGTTACTTCTTCCTCTCCAAGGTTTTCCTTCTGGGGATTTAGGGATTGAGGGTAAAGCCCTTTAGCAAGTGGGCTCAGTGCCTCTGTCTCTAGGAGGAGGGAGGAAGGAGAATCTGAGGAGGCTGGGCCAGGAAGGGAAAAGTGTGGGAGTTCACCAGGTAGGAAGAGAATCAAGAGAGAAGGTGAGCAGGGAAGTCCTGGTACCAGTTGACAGGAATATGATTTGGTCTCAGCATAGGAAGTCTTCTGGGGTCCCCAACAAAAGTAGGAGTGAGTGACAGAGGTTCTGGGGTCAGAGAATTACTCTTGGCTTAAGGGATTGAGGCCCCATGGAGGAAGTAGAATGTCACTTGAGCCCTGAAAGAAAATCCAGGTCTGGCACATGAATTTTAAGGAAAAGCATGAGCAAAGGGCAATGAAGAATGTGGAGAAGACGTGAAATAGAGTCACTGGGTTTGGTTGGGCAAGAAAGGAAGGAGTGAAGGTTAGAATGGAAAGGTAGATTGGGGCCAGATAGTGATAGCTAAGGAGATTGGGCAATGGGGGAGGGTCACTGAAGGCTCTGGGAGGGTGTAGAGCTGTGCTTTAGGGAGCTCGATCTGGCACCTATGTGGAAAGAGAGGGCAATGGGGTAGGAGATCAGGAAGCTGGTGCTGTGAGCTAGGCGAGACTGAGGCAACAAAGTCTGTGTCAGGCAGGGTTAATTTCCTCTGCTTGCACCAGGAGCTTTCACAAGTTAAAAGCTTATTTCTCTCTCATATAAAAGAAGTGGTGGTATGCAGTCAAGAACTGATGTGTAGGCTCCATAGCTATCAGGGACCCAGTTTTCTTCAGCTATTTGTCATTCCTAGAGAGATGCTGTTGTTATCAACACCAACCCAGCAGCAAAACAGACGAAAAGTGTAGAGGAACTTGCCCTTTTAAGGAAACATTTTTAGGGGCACCTGGGTGGCTCAGTCAGTTAAGCATCCAGCTTCAGCTCAGGTCATGATCTCACAGTTCGTGGGTTCAAGCCCTGCGTATGGCTCTGTGCTGACAGCTCAGAGCCTGGAGCCTGCTTTGGATTCTGTGTCTCCCTCTCTCTCTGACCCTCCCCTGCTGGTGCTCTCTCTCTCTGTCTCTCAAAAATAAAAAAGAAAAACATTAAAAAAATTAAAAAAAAGGAAATACTTTTACTTATTTCTCATTGGTTAGAACTTGTCACATGGCCACACCTAATTGGAGAGGAGTCTGGGAGGTGGAGTTTTTATTTATTTTATTTTTTTAAATAGTTTATTGTCAATTTGGTTTCCATATAACACCCAGTGCTCTTCCCCAGAAATGCCCCCCTCCATGACCATCACCCCCCTACCCTTTAGGGAGATGGAGTTTTTATTTTATTTTATTTATTTATTTTTTTTACATAATTTATTTTTTTAACATATGCAATTATTTTCTGTCATTTACAATACAGTAGTTACAATGATACTCCAAACAGAAAAGCAAAGTAAAAAATCAAAACCCCCACTTCTTTTTTTAAAAAATTTTTTTGATGTTTATTTTTTTTCCATAATATTTTATTGTCAAATTGTTTTCCA
>NC_043702.1:17190905-17192044 GCF_006229205.1 Suricata suricatta | reverse complement strand
CTAGAGTTCTTAGTTCTGAATGTTGTCCTCTATGCTGAATTTCTGAGACATACTATTCTGCACAGAAGGGCTGAAATTTGGGAAAAGATGGGGAAGGGTAAGAATCTTCAGAATTTATGTAACAGTGGTGAAGTTGGAGACTGCACTTCTCTTGTCCAATTCCCCTGGGGCCATTGTAAACTCTTCTTGCCCCTGCAAAGCCAGCCATGTGTTGTAGACCTGTTCTGAACATATAATTATGACTTATGTTCTTAATAGTAATAAGCAGGATAAAAGCTGTCATGTAGTAAAGCAGTGGCCATGTGCCAACTCCAGGACTAGTAGTTTCACATATATTATTTCATGTAATTTTTAGAACAACAGCCCAGTAAGTAGGATTACTTCCCACCTCTTATAGATAAATAGCCTGAGGCAAAGAGATTTGGTAACTTGCCCCTGTTTACTTAGTCTACCTCTGTCCAGCACCAAAGCCCACAGTCTATCCTCACCGCCCCAAGACCTCCCTAAGACACACAATGGTCTCATTTGGCCACTGCATTTTCTAAAGTGAGATCTGGGTAAGGGTTTCATGTGCTCCAACTTTGTATGCAAAGTTCATATTTCCTTTAAAATTCCTCTGCTCACTCTCTAGTCAAAGTTATCTTGGACACAGAAAGTTCTTCAAATATTCAGACCACCTGTCACCCATGGAATGTTCTGAACCTTCACAGTCTCTGCAGTGCCCTCCCCTTGTATGAAAATAGCTTTATCTGGCTTATAATTAGAAGTGAAATAATTTTAAATGGCTTCCACACTGCTCAGCTTTCAAAGAGGTTCCAGTTACATATAACTTCACATAAACAGATAATCAAAGGCCAGAGCCAGAGAGCACTGTTCCTGCCTCCTAATTGGCATGAAGCAGGGACATCTGCTCTGCATGAAGCCTGGGTCAGGCTGTCCCTCTCATCTGTGACCTCCTGCGGTTGGGAGGGAAAGGCCCCAGATTGCGTAAAGATTTCACAGGGGCATTGAAAAATGGGATGGAATCAACTTGAACAGAAAATCTAATTGGTTTGGATCCTTCCTTAACCATCAGTAATCATTTTGGGATTGATAGTCCATCTTATAAAATTAATGTTTGCCTTCCAGAGGTAGAATTT
>NC_043702.1:17189053-17190805 GCF_006229205.1 Suricata suricatta | reverse complement strand
TGCAGACATTACTCCATTCTTGGTCTATAGCCCTGGCATAGACTTGGCCTCAGTCATGCTTTCTGCAAAACAGCAACAGGAGACAGAGAGTATCATTTCCAAGTTGTATTTGGCCACTAAACAAATCCCTTCTGTCCTTTCTAGATCTATATCCCCAAGACCTTGGAGCACAGAGCTGCCCACTCTCCCCCCCAGACACCATACTCAAAGCTCCCTGTTTTGAATCTGTCAGCCATGAGCTACCCAAGGCTCTGGGCCCCACAAGCTTGCTGCTTGGCTTTTCCTTCCCTTTTTGCCTCATTTGAGCTTGGTAACACAGGCTCTGGGCACTCTACTTCCTGGAAGGCTGAGAGATCTACCAGGGTACAGCCCCCAGAACCACTCCCAGCCCCCACAAGGCATATGGCCAGCGCTCAGCGCCCATCCCTGGCCAAGGCTTGAAATTGTCAATGACCAAAACAAGGGACAGGTTGTCAGCATTTCCAGTATGCTTCCAAGCCTCCCTGTGAAATTCATTCAACACATTGTCTTTACCACCTATCACTGAGCACCACAGGAGTTAAATATACTCAAAGGAAAGAGGAATCAATGTAGAGAACAGACATGCTTTGAGCATATGAATCTATGTATTCCTGTGTCTCTCTTCACTTCTGCCACCTCAAGCATAGTGGTCAAGGGCACAGGCTCTGGAACGAGCTGGGTTCCAATTCTGGAACTGCTACTGTCAGGATCACTTTAAGCAAAGAGCTTCCCTTCCCTGTGCCCCGTTTTCTCCATCTGCAAAAAAAAGATAACACTAAAACCTATCTCATCAGGTTGTTATAAAGAATCGATGTAAAATACATGTGAAAGCCTTTAGAACAGTGCCTGGCACATTTAACTCTTATTTCCATTACTTCTCTTTACTCAGGCTCCAAAATCTCTCTTATTTTCATGCCATCTCTTTTTTTTTTTTGACATTTATTTATTTACTTTGAGAGAAAGAGAGAATGGAAGAGGGGCAGAGAGGGAGAATGGGAGAGAGAGAATTCCAAGCAGACGCCACACTGTCAGCTCCGAACTGGACACAAGCCTCCAACGCATGAACCGTGAGATCATGACCTGAGCCAATACCAAGAGCCAGATGCTTAACTGACTGAGCCACGCAGGCACCTCCAGGCCATTTGTAATCAGTGGTTAAGCCCAGTCATTGTGTCACTAAGCATCTCACCCATTTTCCCCTTACTCTCCATTCCCTCTGCCGCCATGTAAATCCAGACTTTGAGGCAGAGTCTATCAGTTGCCTTCCCCTCTCCTCCTTCCTCCACTTTCTCCTTAACAAAAGAATCCTCAGTGTTAGCCAGACATATGGCCACCCAGCTAAAAACTCCATCTCCTGGGCACCTTCCTACACTGTTGGTGGGAATGTAAACTGGTGCAGCCACTCTGGAAAACAGTGTGGAGGTTCCTCAGAAAACTATCCATAGAACTCCCTTATGATCCAGCAATAGCCCTGCTAGGGATTTACCCAAGAGAGACAGAAATGCTGATGCATAGGAGCACATGTACCCCAATGTTCATAGTAGCAATGTCAACAATAGCCAAAACATGGAAAAAGCCTAAATGCCCATCACCTGATGAGTGAATCAAGAAGATGTGGTGTATATTTACACAATGGAGTACTACATGGCAATGACAGGGAATGACATATGGCCATTTGTAGGAAAGTGGATGGACCTTGAGAGTGTCATACTAAGTGAAATAAGTCAGGCA
>NC_043702.1:17048119-17188953 GCF_006229205.1 Suricata suricatta | reverse complement strand
TCCTTGCTCGTATATAATTGTTAATTTAACAATCCTTTTAATTTCAGAGATTGAGAAGTAATTGGATTTTTATTAGTTCAGTCTCTTCCTTCTTTCATCTCATCGTACTTCTTAATCCCTCGTTTATGTATTTATAATGCAAAACACAGTTAGGTCATCCCTGCTGCCGCTGTCATCTCCGATGATCTTTGCATGTGCTGTTTCTATTTTTTCATTATAAATCTTTAATGTGCATAACTGTGTTCCTTTCTTTAGAATCCAACCTTGCCCCATCGGATTTGCGAAAACCTGAAAGCTAGACAATACACTTGTTGGCAAGACTCTGAGGAAACAGGTATTCTCCTCCGTTATTGGTGGGGATGAAAGATGGTACAATTCTTATGGAGGGATGTTTGGAAATATGCACCCAAACCATTAGCTCCAGCAATCCAACTTCTAGAATTTATCCTGATATACTTCCAGCAGTATGAAAATACAAATATATAAGTTTATATACAAATATATAAGTTTATATATATACAAATACATAAGTTTATATGTCATTCACTTACAAATACAAATATTATATTTTGCAAATATTATATAAGATACAAATATCACAATATAGTATTTGTCATCACAAAGACATTACAAACCACCTCAGTGTCCAAACAGAAAACTGAAAAAGCTGTGGTGCTCACACACAGTGGGGTGCTATGTACTTATAAACAAGAAAGAGGAAAATCTTTATTAGCAGATATGGAGTAATTTCTAGGAGATTTTGTTTATTGAAAAAAGCAAAGTGCAAAAGAATGTGTATGTAATATATATATATATAAAAGTCACATATACACATAACGTATGCTACCTTTTGTGTAAGAAAGCAGAAAAATAGAAAAACATGTATATTTGTTTATTTTTATAAAAGAAAGCCAGGAATGATAAATCAAGAAACATTTAAGTTGGTTCCCTGCAAGAGGTGGGGGTAGGGCAGAAGAGAGATAAGAGTGTCACCTCTGAATGTCACCTTTTTGCATAGTTTTACCTTTAGAAGCATGTTAATGTTCTATATTCAAAAGTGAAATTAATAAGGATGGGAAGGGGAAAAATCCCTAAAACTTAAAGCAAACTGAAAAAATCACTGAATTATATTTCAGATAAATACCATAATCATACTGAAGAGAGAGACAGAGAGAGAGAGAGAGAGAAAAGACTAATCCAAATTACTTATGAACACATTATTTGACTATATACCTTGTCTTAGGAAGAGGCAGGTGGGGGGTTTCACACAAATCCTGAAATCTTTTTAGTAGGGCTAGTTTTTGCATGGGTAAGGAAAGCAATTCTGAAACAATTTTATATGTGTAATAGGATTGAGCCAATGGATAAATGTATTGTTGAGAGCCAGGGTCATTACTAGGAAAGAAGGGACATAATATGGGATAGGGGAAAGAAAAAGAGCCTTTTTGGGATGGATTGAAATTAGGTCTATTATTGTGTATCATATTTCTAAAACATATATGTGTGTATGTGTGTGTTTATGCATGTATATGCATGAATGAATGTATATTTGTATGTATAAATGTCTATACACTCATATATTACCTAGCTTTGTCTGCTGAAAGGGCTAAGAGGATATAACACTTCAGTTATGTTGAGTATGCCTGGTATCCAGATATTGGTCTCTAATATTATTTCCCCCTAAAAGGAGCCAGGGCTCCTAGGAGAACCAGCTGATTCCAGGGCTGGGGCAGGATAAGTGTTAAATGAGCCTAGAAGATTTTATTATGCTAGAAATTAAAAAAGTGCTCAAAAAGAGATGGAAGCACATCACAAGGACATGAGCCGACTTGAACGGACTCCTACTGGTTAAATCTGAGACAATGTGAATGACAAAATAATGAAGTACTATCATGAGGCATAAACCATTAAAAATAGGAATTCATGAGTCCATACCCAAAACAAATGGATACAATAGTAATAAATGTATGGGGGACAAGGGAGGGTTCTTGTTTATAATGAAATGCTGAATGCCAACTGATGAGTTGGGAGAAGGTCCTAAAGTTGGAAAGTAAGCGCCTTGGAACCATTATGGTAAAGATTCGATCAAGCGAGAATTAGCAATGCACACTAAATTTAGGGGGAAATTTAGGTTAGGAGCAGGATATCTGTATGGTCTTAAAGTGTCTCCCACAGACTGATTTCTAGTTCCATGGGAAAAAAATAGCAATTATGTGGTAGAGACATTTGACATCTTAAATGATCAAAATTTCCATTAGCCAGGAAGATGGACTTCATGCGCCTCTAACATGTGATCTCCCGGGAAGGGTACAAGCACCTATTCTTGCCAAGAATGTGTGATCTGAATCATGAGGAAACATTAAACAAACTCCAAATGAGAAGCAGTCTATTAAAAATGTGGGAGAGGGGAACTAAACACCTTGTTGCAGTGAGGCACCTGGGTGGCTCAGGCAGTTGAGTGTCATCTGACTCTTGATTTCAGCTCAGGTCCTGATCCCAGGGTCATGGGATCAAGCCCTGAGTTGGGCTCCATGAGGGTGGAGCCTGCTTGAGATTCTCTCTCTCTCTCTCTCTCTCTCTCTCTCTCTCCCTCTGCCCCTCTCTCCCACTCACGTGCTCTCTCTCTCTCAAAAATAATCAATCAATCAATCAATCAATCAATGTTGTTGTTGTTGTTGTGGATGATCAAGAAAGACTCTGGAAGTATTCCAGATTAAAGAAGGGTAAGAAACATGAGATCTAAATGCAGTCCTTGACTCTGGACCAGATTCCATATGGGAGGGAGAATGTTATAAAGAAATTATTGGATCAATTGAGAAAAAATGGGATATGAGCATTAGATTAAAGTATGTTACAATGTTGAATTTACTGAAGATGATAACCATCCTACAGTTATGTAACAATATCTTTGTCCATAAGAAATACAATAAATATATTTAGGGGTAAGTGGCCATGACATATGTAATTTTCCCTAAAGATGATTCAAGGGGAATAAAAAGGAAAAAAAATATATAGAGAGAGGGTGAAGGAGAGAGAGAGAGAGGGTGTAGGAGAGAGAGAGAGAGAGAGTGAGACTGATCCAGATAAAAAGAAAATCAGATATTCTTTTACGATTTTCGTTCTTGTAACTTTTCTCTAAGTTTAAAGTTATTTCCATGTAAAAAGTTAAAAACATTCAGCTTTGTGTTTTTGGTGCAGGAACATTTATCTCCCTCCAATTCTGTTCATTGGTTTTGGTTCTGGGGACCATGCTGATGTCTGACCACTTGTTAGAATATATAACGTCAGTTGTTAAAAAAAACTCCACTTTTTGGGGGGTAGTGAAGCCCCATCTTTGCAAATGAAAGTTTATATGGAACGTCAAGCCATAGAAGATGAAAGAATTCTTGCTTTGAGGAGTGTACTTGTTAGAGGAGTTTTAGAGTTCTGTCTACTTCACCTCCCCCTTCCAGGTGGGCACCCCCGCGGCTCCTCTGCGGAATGAAATTTGACAACCACTGCTCTTAGGTAAACTGGGCAGGGTCCAACTGATCTCAGGATCTACTGACTGAGAACGCCCCGTCTTGTAATAGAGTGAGACCCTCAGGATTACTTAAGGGCAGCTGACCTGTCCTTTTTGCACATGTCCTAGTGTGTGCTCTCAGTGATAAATGACCAGTTCCTTTCTAGCCTCTCCGGTCCTTGGCCTGTAGTTCATGCTTAACAGGTATTCACGGCAAGCTACTCTACGTCAAGGCCAGTAAGACTTTGTTTCAAACAATGGAGTTGTTTCTGAAGAAGTGTGTATAGATAAGACTTGTGTAAATAGAATCACATTTTCTCACAGCTGCTTCTTGGTTGTTTGGAATTCATTTTCAAATGGCTGGGGTGCCTCCCAGATGGGATTTATATTTATCCAACTGTCTTCTTCCTTTCCTTTGCTTGCAGGTAGTTACGAGTCTTTAACACATTTGGTGGAGAGGAACTTGGCATTTAAAGAAATCTTTGGCAAACCCTCTTGTAAAGCGATTTAACTGCTGTGAAAGTTGAAACCTCCATATATTTATATCTATTTTAAAACTCAAACCTGAGTCAACCCAAATTTAAGAGAATTATTTATGCAGCAAGCCTTGGAAAATTGTACATCACAAATTTATTTTAAGAAGATGTGGCCGTTTGAATGATGCGCCTCAAGTCTCGAAGGCTTTTTGGAGGGCCTGAGACCCTAGCTATTCCCTGTCGCATTGTTCTTTTTGTGACAGGACAAGTCACCTTGACAATGAACTGGGTAAAGCCGACGACAGAGATTTCATCTCTTGTGACAAGTTTTGTTGATTGACAGTGACTTTCTGGAGTCCTACATTGAGAGGGATTCTGGGGAAGCATCTGAGCTTGGTGAGAATGAGTTCCATAGACCATTTGTGATGTCTGCTTGGAGTATGGAATGGGGGGAAGTTATCCAGATGTAGGCAATATATGTGATGCTCCTGGCTAAAAGTACCTCCCAGGGCCCTGTTTGGTTGGAAAGAACATGTTTCCCCATTGGACATGAGCACTGCTTTCTCACTAATCCGGAACCTTGGTTTTAGAGCTTCAGATTAGATATGGGAGGACGTGGAGGGCCTTCCCTGAAGCTTTGAGAGGTTTTTGCTGCACATCAATGGCACTCAACACCACAAAGGAATTCTTAGTGGATGGGATGGTGAAAGGCTAATAAAGCCCTCCTGTATCTGGGTTCAATTGGTTGGCATATCTGTCTTGAAATTTTAGAATCCTAGTGTTTTGCTTTTTTTTTTTTTTTTAAGATTTCCAAATCCTAACATTCTTTGTTCAGTGCAAAACTCATTGATGTCGCCTTGTAATTTAAGTGACACGAAAAGGTGACCCTGGCAAAGCCCAACCTCCCTCAGAGCCTTCCTCGATACCGAGGCATAAGAAGCAGAACAGAATTTAGAGACAATTCCTCTGTGAAGCTATATACCCTGATCCTCACAGATGGGTGGAAAATTCCCCTGCCTTTAATCTCTGAGCATTTTGTGCCTTTTAGGTTAGTTAGGTAGTGCTACCTGAAAGACTTACCACTGATAGTCCCCTTCCCCATTAGCTCGAGAACCTTTCTTTTTTATTTTTAAATGTTCATTTACTTATTTTGAGAGAGATAGAGATGGAGAGAGAGAGAGAGAGAGAGAGAGAGAGAGAGAGAGCGAGCATGAGCGAGCCAGGAGGGAGGGAGAGAGAATCCCAAGCAAGAGTCCCCCACTTAACGGACTGAGCCACCAAGTGCCCGGATAAGAACCTTTCAACAAACCTTAAATCAGTAAACATTTTTGAAGAGCAATTATTATGTCTTGCTTTTCTTTGTTTTCTCACAGTTCCTGGCAGTGTTGAACACTAGGACCCCAATATGTGTTTGCGTAGTGAATTGTTTCCAAAAGACCTGCTTTTGGACTTATTTTTCAGGGTAAGGAAGAAAGGGCTTGGCGGAGCGATATGAATCCAGGCGATTTTGAAAGAACTGTCTTCTCCCTTTTGTTGTGTCTTTCCCCCATCCTCCCTTCCAGGTGTTCGGTGTGGGGTTATTTTTGCAAATCCGAAAAGACAACTTTCTGTAGCCCCCGGGCTGGAGGGCCTCTTACTGGGAGGCAGGGAATTAAAGGCAGTACTCAGAAGGATTCAATGTGCGTTTTATTCACAAACAGCCCCAACTAAGGAAGACTTTGTGTGAATGTTGTCATATTTCCCAAGAACACACCCTGGAATTAGCCCCTGAGACCCTCCCTTCCCTGAAGCAGAAAACAGCTCCCCATTTATGCGCTCGTTTCCGGTCAGACCCTGTTTACAGTGACACTCTTCTGGGTGTTTCCAACTCCGGGCCAGACCAATAAACAGGCAGAAATACCTCCACCCAAAGAAGTCCTGGGTGGAGGAGGGTCCTCAGATAGGAGCAAGAATGGGTGCGGACAATGGCACGAGTGGCAGTTTTAGGGCAACACTGCTTGTTTTCCCGTACAAGGACCCACATTCCTATTTCCCAAATCCTGTAAAACGTCTCTTCCCAGCCTCCCTTTCTGCTGCGTCCTCCCCTCTTCGCCGAGGAATCTGATGATCTTTTAATTAAAAAGTTGAAACTAGAAAGAACAAATGACATGGACTGATACTCTCTCTTTCTTTAATTAAAAGAAACAGAAAACACATTAATAATAACTTCGGTTTTAGAGCATTTTCATGGGATTCTTCTTGAACCTACTGTCCCAATTTTGTTCCAGCCAGGTGAGTCATCTTGATGTGACCATGGGATGAGATATACTTGCAAGAGTCCAAGAGAATGATTTTATTGTTTATGAGAGATGGAAACAAAACCTGGGCATGTAATAATACCGAATCTAGAAAACTTTTTTTTTTAAGGGGGGAAGTTAATTTCCTTCCTTCCTTCTTTCTTTCCTTGTTTATTTTTGATAGAGGGCACGAGTGATAAAGAGGCAGAGAGAGAGGGACAAAGAATCCCACGAGGGGCAGAGAGGGATGGAGGAGAATCCCATGCAGGTTCTACACTGTCAGTGTGGAGTCTAAAGTGGGGGCTTGAGCTCTCCTGATGCAGGGCTCGAACTCACGAACCGTGAGATCATGACCTGAGCTGAAGTCGGATGCTTGACAGACGGAGCCACCCAGGCACTGCTGAACCCATAGAACTTAACTATAATAACTGACTGGACCCGGAAGTCTGACAGCTACTTTAGAGCTCCTGTATGGAGCTACACTTGCGACACCTCTGCCTGGCCCCGCAAACTCTCTTCCTGTCTCTTCCTCATTCCTTCGCCAGCTGCAGGCCTTGGACTTGCCCGACCCTTTGCCCTTCCACCGCAGTGTTACCTTTGGGTGCTGGTCCCTCTCCAGGGAGGAGGCTCCCCTCCCAACCTCTGCAGACACTCTAATTGAAGGTGGCCAATAATATGCTTCTTCTTGGGGCACCTGAGTGGCTCAATGGGTTAAGCATCTGACTTCGGCTCAGGTCTTGATCTCTCAGTTTGTGAGTTCGAGCCCCACTTCGAACTCTGTGCTGACAAGCTCGGAACCTGGACCCTGTTTCAGATTATGTGTCTCCCTCTCTCTCTGCCCCTCCCCTGCTGGCACTCTACACTCTCTCATTCTCTTTCTCTCCCCAAAATAAAATAAACATTAAAAACAATGTTTCTTATTATTTTTCATTTTGGCCTCCTTTTCACTTTCTTCAAAGTGTTCGTCAATATTTATGATCATTTTATGTGTTAGTTTACTTGTTTCTGGAATGTAACAACTTTGAAGGCAGGGACCTTATCCTCCTGCCTCAGCCATGTTACTGGTCATGAGTGGAAGATGTGAGTTTGTGAACCTCAGGAGGTCCCTAAGTGGAAGTGGCAGGAACACGACATATGGGCCATTGTGCCGGGGGCCAGGCTGGCAAGGACAGGGGCTTCTCTCAATGGTCTCCTGCCCCTGTGGCTGGGTCAGGGGGTGCAAGGAGGGAGAACCTCCGGGAAGAAAAGTTAAGCTCCTTCTGATCCCGGGTGCTCTCTGATTATTTTAGGAATGAGGTCCAAGAGTCATTTCAGGTGTGGTCTTGAGGTTGTGTCTTTTCTGGAAAAAGGTGAGGCTGTCTGTCATAACATAGTTACCGTATTCTAATATTAGATAGGTGGCTTGGAATTTTTCCTGGAAAAATATGGCCTTTTAACAGCAGACATTCAGTAAGCCACAAAGGCATCTTCTCAGTCAGATATGGTTCTGGAGTCGGGAGGCACAGGGGTAAAGGTGACAAGTGACTCAGAGTCCGGAGAGGAGACTTGATGTGTCAACACTTATAACACACAGTGACAGGTGCTGTCACGAAGGAGTTGGTGATCCTTGGAAGGGAGGCAAAGGGGCAGTGTGTGTGTGTGTGTGTGTGTGTGTGTGTGTGTGTGGGAGGCTTTCCAGAAGGGTCAGCCTTAGCTTGCTGCCTCCTTGCTCGCTCCTTAAAAGAGGATTTGGTGACCTCTGCTGGGGGCTGAGACCTCTGGTCTGAGCGGAGCCAATTGGTGCAGGGAGAGGGGAGATTTGTACCGAGCCAAGAAGGCTTTCTTAAGTAAAATATTGGCTTTAGGAGATAAAGCTTGAAGGAGACTTGATGAAAAGTGGAGGGACTTAGACCCATTAGCATCTAGGAAATACTTTCTGGAAAAGGCCAGGGAGTGGAGGGATAGGGATGGGGAGATGATAGCTAAGAGCAGCCCCCTGGGTGGGTAAGTGGAAATGGAGTCCTAGCCAAGTGGCTGAATGGTTGGCGGCGATCTGGACTGAGCAATTCCGCCTCTAGAAATTTATTCTTGGGAACTGATCAGATACACATACAAAGATATCTACTCCTTCATTGATGGTAAACACTAGAACAGCTAAACACAGGCATCGATTAAGTAATTTATAGTATGCCCAGTATACATCATTAAAAACGATGGATTTGGAGGGCCCCTGGGTGGCTCAGTTGGTTGAGTATCTGGCTCTTGGTTTCAGCTCAGGTCATGATTTCACCGTTCATGGGTTTGAGCCCCTCATTGCACTCTGTTGATGGTTCGGAGTCTGCTTGGGGTTCTCTCTCTCCCTCTCTCTCTCACCCTCCCTGCCTCGCTCGCGTGCACACACACACACACACACACACACTCTCTCTCTCTCTCTCTCTCTCTCTCTCTCAAAATTAATAAAATAAACTTCAAAAAATGATAGTGTAGTTTTATTATTTTGATATTGGGATGGAAAGACATTTAAGAGATATTGATAAGTAACAAGACCAGATTACAAAACAACATTAAAAACATGTAAAACACTGGCTGGAAATACAAAATGCTCACAGCAGTGGGGATTAAGAACAGTTGTTTATTTTTTGCTTTACACTTTTATGTGGTTTCCCCCCACAATGAGCAGCCATTAAATTTACAACCAGAAAATCAGTAAAGTTATTTCCATTTTGAAAGGAAAAATCCACAGGGTTTTAAGAGAGATGATTAGGACTGGAATCCCAATTGAGTAAGTAACTGCTAGAAAATGTGCATTACTCATTCATGATTTTCCAAGGAGGTCCTCTCGGTACGTAGGGGTCCTGGATCTTGTGGGTTGACTCAGGGTGGAGAGATGGATTTTTCTTTGGGTTTGCTCCCCAGTACTGACCTAGGGGTGGGGATTGCTCCCCTTTTAATGCTCTATGATAGGCAGAAGAAGAGGAGGCACCTTCCCATGCTTCCCGAGTGATTCTTCACGCTCGCTGCAGGTTAGAATCACTGGGGACCTGGAAATAATATCTATGCCCAGACCCCACTCCTCAGACCAATTGAAGCCTAATATCTGGTGCTGAGGCCCAGGAAACAGGCTCCGGTGATGTTCTTCTGCAACCAGGGTCCATTAGCGATGATGAATGAAGAATAAGAAGCAGCATAAATTTGGACCAGTGTTTTTGAGGCATGCCAGCACCGAGTATTGATTTTTGGAAAACAGATTCATTGGTCAAATACTTCTGTCCCTCCTTCTAGGAAGGTCTTGAAGCACAAGAGCAAAAAAGGGCTCTTGGAAGTTCCAAGGTAAAAACATCTGTTTGATTTATTTCACCTGGTGTTGCTAGTTGTACGTGACCGTGGAAACTTGGTTCTTGGGTGACCCTTCATTTTGGGTTATGGTGGGCTGGCAGTAGCCTGGAGTCTTTCTTGCATGCCACATAATTTGACCACCCTGTGGGCACACTTCTCCACCGTGTCCCTGGAACACTGGTAAGACCAAAGTGGATCTTCGGACATATAGCAGTATGAAGTTGGAACTTTGGGGGTAAACCTATTTCCTCCTGGGGCACTTGACCTGGGGCTATGGAGGGGGGATGTCTGGCTACAGAGTCAGGTGTGCACAGGAAGAAAATTGTTGATTGCCTTAGTTCAAATCACAAAGACGGGCAGGAGCCTGAAAGGGACTAAAATCCAGACTTTCTGCTTCTCATGCAGACCCTCCCCCCTTCCCCCCACCAACTTAAAGGCATTACCTCAGGCATTTTATGATCTTTGAATAAAGGAGTACTGCCAAGATTAATGGGAAGTTCCGGCCTTCTTATCCCATTTTGTGTTCCTATCTCCATCTGCCAAGAAGACACCCAAAGCTCTAAATATCATTTGGTTGTAAGGAATGTTTAGAATTGAAGAGCTGGTTTGACACAATTAAAAGCTTCCAGAAGGCTGTTATGGCGCCAGTTATTTACTTAGCGATAGCAAGCTATTTAAATTTCATTATGGAGTAGAAAATAGGGAGATAAGAACAAAATATGGTCAGGCTGACTGTGACCTCAAAACCCGTGCTCCTTTAGTTCATAAAAGATAGCAGAAGCAGAACATTCTGCTTCAAGGACCGTTTTGTTAAACTGTGCATTCTCTTAAATAAAATTGTTTCTTAATCTCTTTGTGGGCTGCTAATGGGCCGTTTATCGAGACATTCCAAGGCAAAGGGAATCTGGACCAAAGAGGGCTGCTGGGATTGGGAGGGGTCCTTTTTTCCTGCAGGTGGTTGGACAAATGCCTCAGTATCTCCCTGCCTTGAGCAGTTGGGGTTTATGATTGTAAAACCATAAACATCCCCCATCAACTAGGCAAAGAAGCCATGTTTACTTCTTCACTGTATATCTCTTCGATTGTTGAAACTTCCTTCTCCCTCCCTGCCCCCCAGCCCCTTTTCAAGGCTGTTCTCTAGAGTAATTTTAACTATAACATTTCCAATGGCACAACTTTTCATTGGGTTCTTCTTATGGAAGAACTGGAAGGGCTGGAGGGTATGGTGGTAGTGGGGATCTGATTCAAAGGATTGTCAAAATGGCACTTAAATATATATATTTGAGGAGTAATTTACATGCAGTAAGATTCACCCTTTTTAGTATAGAATTTAATGAATTTAACAAATGAAGTTATTATTTCAATTGTTATCTTGAAGTTTCTGTAAGTTGAGAGTCTACACATGACTTATCCGGCTCCTCCCCTTCAAGTCCTCACAATCCAGCAGCCAAGGAGTGGTACAGGACCAAGGGCTCATCTCAGGGTTTGACCAGTGAGGGATTTTCTTTCAAGCTCCTGCAGTTGCTGGCAGGATTCTGGTCCTTACAGGCTGTCACATGGAGAGCCTCTGTTTCTTGCCAGCTATCAGTCAGAGGTCACCCTCAACTCCCTAGCATGGGGCGGGGGGAGAGCCTGCTAGCATGACAAATGTTAGTCTTATGTAACATGTCACAGAAGTGACATCCCATCCCCTTTGCCATATTGTTGGTTCAAAGCAAGTGTGTGTGGGTCCTGCTCACACTCGAAAAGAGAAGATTGCTCAGGGGTGTCAACACCAGGAAGTAAGGACAGTGGGGGCCATTTGACATCATTTGTTCCACGTGGGTATGATTTTCCCTTGGGTTTGTAGCTGGGAGTGCATTTGCTGTGTTTGAGGGAACTCTCCCATTCCTAATGATGCTCTTATAGACCATCTCTTCTGGAATTCTTATAGCTAAGTCAGCTTCCCTTTGTTTAATGTTTGCCTAATATTCCATTCTTTTACCTCAACTCTTGCATATCCTTATGTTTGAAGTATGTCTCATAAATGGCACATATCGGAATTTAAAAAATAAGGTGACTTCAGCATGCAGCCAAGT
Organism: Suricata suricatta; assembly: GCF_006229205.1. Lineage (NCBI taxonomy): Eukaryota > Metazoa > Chordata > Mammalia > Carnivora > Herpestidae > Suricata > Suricata suricatta. The sequence continues at coordinate 17,177,306 of NC_043702.1, read as the reverse complement.
TTGAGAGCCCTCGTCATGGCTAGATTGGAATTTGAAGGAGAAGGAATATGGAAATAACTTCCAGGGGTCAGTTGGTTCCCCTGTGTTTTTTTGTTTTTCTTTCTTCTGAGAACACCTGCACCAATCTCTATGTCCTAGAGGAGGGGTGCAGGCACTGTTTGCCACAAAGCGATGAGGGGATGGCTGGAGCAGGCAGGAACAGAATCCCATCGATTCTTCTATCTTCTCACAAGCCTGCTGGGCTGGGTCCTGCTCCGGACAAAGCCAACACTCCCGAAACACCAGTCTGAAACAGCCCTAGTAAACTCTGGGAGCTTCTCACAACTTTACTTTGTATTCTCGTGGTGTGGATGGGGCTGGGGGACTGGGGGTGAGGACCCAGCAGTCATGCTGGTTCAGCATCTTGGCCTGTTCAAGACCAGAATTATCGGCCTCCCCTGCCAGCTTGTTGGACGTGCCCGCGCTCAGGCCCCACCCTGGACCTTCAGATTCACAGTCTGTATTTGAACAAGATCCCCAAGTAATTCTCATGCACATTAAAGTTTGGGAAGCACTGCCTTGCATGGCCTAGACACTGAATAAATACATTTAAATAGAATCAGGCACCTTTTTGACCAAGTACCTCTTAGTTTGCTTGGTCATGTTGTACCCGTAAAATGTTGATCTTCGTTCTTTGATTTGAGCTGTTTCTGCCCTAGGCCAGAATTCAACAATGCTGGGTTTGCTTATCATGCAGACAGATTTTTAAAACAGAATTCTTTAGTTTAAGAAAAGCAGTGCTCTGGTAGCACCATCTACCTCTGGGTTTTAAAAGCACTCACTGTTGCTGTAATTTTATATTTACTGGTGTGAGAGGCTGATTGATGTCTGGCTCCCGCGTAAACACTAGGAAGGTGTCAGACTTCATTAGCCATCATCTCCCCAATGCCCAGCGCGATGGATGGCATACAGCAGGTGCTTAATAAATATCAAATCAGAGAAATGACCGCTTGTAGAGATCTCTTTAATTGATGCTTGACTATTGAGTACAATTGTGATATTGATGATTATACTTGCAAAGAATTCTTTTGTTAAAAAATATACATACGGTTTTAGGAATATGTTTTTCCATTATTGCTATTTCTTGTCATTAATATTAAATCCAGCTACTTGAATTTTTAAAGTCTTATGTTTATTAAAAAAACTTGAATGCACACCAGCATTTAAATAAATGCTAAATTTCAGTATTTGCCGATTTTTTAATTCAGTGTCTATATTGTTTTTCGTAAGACAAAACAAAAAATATTGCCTTCAAGGGATTTCACATCTCCTGCATATTCTTAGAAAAAAACAAACACATTTCTTTTATGATATAAAAAAGCAGGTGGGGGCAAGGGTCATGGCAAATGCCGAGAATGAATCCTATTTGGACTATTTCTATTACAACGTTTCTCTCCTTTCCTACTCCACTGTAGGCCCAGGACAGCAGCCCAACCAATTAATATGAAGTTTATTCTTCCCCCTTCTTTGTTCTCTAGGCCAGATTTTAATTTTTTTAATTAAATTAAATTAAATTAAATTAATTATTTTTTTGAGAGAGAAAGAGCGGAAGTGGAGTAGGGGGTCAAAGAGAGAGAGAGAGAGAGAGACAGAGAGAGAGACAGAGTCCCAAGCAGGCCCCATGTCCAGCATGGAGCCTGACGCTGGGCTTGATCTCATGACTGTGAGATCATGACCTGAACCAACATCAAGAGTGGATGCTGAACCCTCTGAGCCACTCGGGAACCCCTCTGCCAGGTTTTTAAAGAGGTGCTGATCATGAAAGAGTTTTGCTTCTTCTCAGACCAAGAGAAATGAGAGTGAAGTGTCATCTGACAAAAAATCCAGCCTTTTATTATGTAAGGCCTATAAACACGCATTTAAATAAACAGTTTATTTTATTTGAATGTTACATTAAAAAAAATTTTTTTAATGTTTTATTTATTTTTGATACAGAGAGAGACAGAGCATGAGAGGGGGAGGGGCAGAGAGAGAAGGAGACACAGAACCGGAAGCAGGCTCCAGGCTCTGAGCTAGCTGTCAGCACAGAGCCTGACACGGGGCTCGAACCCACGAACGTGAGATCTGACCTGAGCCGAAGCCGGAGGCTTAACCGACTGAGCCACCCAGGCGCCCCTGAATCTTATATTTTATTGGTAATGACAGAGCATAGGTTCCATTATACTGGATACTGACGTCTTTTATTGTTACAGTTCCCCAAAGCTAGGTTGTTCCCCCCAAATATAATCCAATTTATAGAACTCTAAATGGGGTTCCCCATGTGTTTTCTTGTGTATCTTCTTTTTTTCTCCTTTCCGCAAACCTGATTCCACACACATAATCACTACATGGGCAGCAGCATTAGACAATGAAAAAGATTAGATTTTTAAAAGGTCTTGCCAGCTTTTCTCTGGAAAACTTGAAATGAAGTATTTTGCTTTAAACTTGGCAAAGCTAAAAACCAAAGTGATGTCTGTGATCGGGGAAAGTCTGACTAATAATCGAATACTGTTACAGGTGCAGTAGCATAACACATGCTTTTTCCTTATCAAAGGTGATGAAAGATATGCGGAAGGCCAAAATCAAGCAACGTAATGAGACCACCATGGAAATGATTTTGTTTTGAGCATTGCTGAGTTTTAAAGCAACGTAATTTATTTCAAGTTTTCCATTAGACATTGAATTGTAAATTGTGGAGAGTCTTTTGAAAACGCTTAATTTTTAATTCCTAAAACGAGCATTCATCTAACAGATGTGGGGGGGGGGGGAGCGCTGCCCTTTCATTTATTCTAATTAGCCTCTACTTTCAAAATCGGTTGCAAATTCTTCATTTCATTAATGAAATATCAAAAAAAAGAAGAAAGAAATTATCGAGTTCTAGATGAAAGCATTTATTTATTTTCTTTCTAGAGAATAATTAAACACAATAAAAACCTCATTGAATCTCATTTCTACGCACCATTAAGGGATTTCTGGGCCAAACAATGACCTTTTGCGGAAAAGTCTGTAAAAATGACTAGTGTGGAAAAAATGATCATTTGTTCAGGGAGGACCTTACACACTCTGACCTCCCCAACTCTCTCTCTGCTCACTGTTTTCTTCGCAGAGTTGGGAAAAGAACCAGATTTAAAAAACCTCCTGATTTGACCAGCAGAGGTCACCCTTTCTCCTTTCTCGTTCCCGATGACGGGTTTCTCTGCCGGGATTCCTCAGTCCGAGGAAATTCGGGAGATTTCGCTGCAAGCATAGCCAGAGGGCTGGTGGAAAGAGTGTCACACTGGCTGCACCTTCTTACGTAAGCACTGCTTGAGACATATTATCTACTTGGATTCCTAAATAGGTAACTTGCATACATACAGGAAGACCCTTTAGGTTACGTATAATAATCCTATTCTTTAGTTCATCTACTTCATCAGGTATGGTTCAATGTTTACTGGTGTTAGCTCAAGTTCTCTGACTCATGGCCTGAAGAGTAGGGTCTCCCTAACCCCCTGGAGGTGATTGCCATGAGTCCTCAGAGAACATCCCCTGGTGAGTTTCTGGAGGGGAAAGAGGAAGAATTAACTTGGGTGAGGACTGACCACGCATGGAGCCCAGCACCAGGTACGAGAAGGTAAGCTAGAGAGGAAGAGACCTCAGTCTTAGCTTTTGCCTGTGGTTTTGTTTTGGAGACAAAAGCATATGTTTGTAGTTCATTGGAAGGCTAACACTGAACTGCAGAATGATATTCTTGATGGATAACTTGTGAGTGTCCAGAGAATGGGTCAGTCCATAACTATTATCTACAGAAGAAGGTCAGAGGTAGTTGTGTGATAGAATTGCTTGACCCCGTTGCCTGGTACTGGGGGAGACGGGGGTGGGGTGGGGTGGGGTGGGGAGAGGTACATGAGTCTGGCCAAATCCAAAAATGGAAATTCCTTTTCTTTTCCTCCCTTTAGAGGGGAAATAATAGGCATTTTCCTGGGGTCCCTGGGAAAACTGGCCTTATTGGTTTTACAGTGTTGGTGAAGATCTTTTCTAAGTTCCCTCCCTGTTTCCTTTTTTTTCTTTCTTTTTTTCCTGTAAATAAAAGTTTTAGTTGGCATTTTAGAAGTTTAAAAATAAGGTGGGTTTTGGGGATTCTCTGTGGCTGCTGCTCTTCCCTTGAGCTCGAGGTAGCACACCGGCAATGCACAGGGGATAAGGCAGTGCCTTCGTAACAGAACTGCTCTGTCCCGTCTGGGAAGGAGGACAGCTGCATGACCATGACCATGACAGTGGACCTCCATTAATGCATGTGAGGTGACACATCCCAGAGAGGAAAATCTGCCTGTGTTCTTGACATCACCCCTTCGGCTCACTGGGCTCCTGGTCCTCGCGGCTGGTTCTGCACAGGGTCACCTGCTGTCTGTTCTGCGTGCCTTGTGGACTTATACTAGAGGCAGCCAGCGCTGTGGATCAAAAAGGCAGGGATTTTGCAAACTGATTTTTCAACCTCCAATGGCTTGCAATCAGCCTTGGTGGGAATATTTACAACACAGAAATCGGCAAACACTACAAGTCAAGCCTGCCCCCTGCTGGTGTACCCGTATGCCACAGCTTACGTGCCTTTCTGTGTACCGACTGAAACCTACTCACATCATTTTTTTAAACAGCGACACCCGCAAATATTTACCAGAAGAAAAAGGGAAAAACTGCCCGACTTCCTTCTGCTCCTTCTTCAAAAGCTTTGAGACAAATTTTTTTTTTTTTTTTATCAAGTACAGGTTTCTGGTCTTAATTTTAACCAGAGTCTGTTCAAAAGACAGGCAAGTCGTCCCAGCTTTCAAGCACAGTCGGATTTCTTTCTTGAAGCCCACGCTAGCCCGATTTCCTTTTAACACCCCCCACTTTCCTCTTTCCGTCTCCTCTGGCTTCCTAAGGGTAACTGTCCCCTGACATTGTCCCCACCCCAAGGCATCAGGCTCTTCGCTGCTCCTTTTTGGCTCCCGAAGTCATGCTAGGTCTGCAGACCCACCTGGGCTGTCTGCTCTCTTCGGTTTGCTTGTGAGGAGCAATGGCTGTTTCTGATTTCCCCACATCCATTTCTTGACAGGTCAGATTTGGACTCCATGGCATCACGCCTGGACTCCTGGCATTGCTGAGGCAACGGTCCAGAGGGAGAGGAGAGTCGTGCACTCGCTGGCTTCCTCCTCCAGACAATAAGCGCTGTTCCCACCCACTCTGGGGAATACACATAGTCCTAGAGGCTGCATGTTAGAAAAAGGCATGTGGATTCTAGAACCCACAGGCTAGAGGTATTGTGAGGAGGGGGCCCCACCCAACTGGAGATGTTGTCATATTTACTGCCATAAACCCAATGCCTGGAAGAGTAATTAATCCCCATTTGTTAATGGACCTATTTTATCTCCCTCCCTCAGGCAGAAAACATTAGTCAGTTCAGGCTGCCATAAGGAGGGGGCCACAGAATGGGTGGCTTCTACAATAGACATGTATTTTCACACAGTTGTGGAGGCCAGAAGTCCAAGATCAAGGTTTGGAAAATCTGATATCTAGTGAGACCTCTCCGCCTGGCTTATAGATGGCCACCCTCTCGCTCTTCCTCCTCTTCTTCATTTTTTAAGTGTTTATTTATTTATTTTGAGAGGGAGAGATAGAGAGCAAGCAGGGGAGGGGCAGAGATAGAGGGAGACAGAGAACCCCAAGTATGCTCCACACTGTCTGTGCGGACCCCAATGCAGGACTTGAACTCAAGAACTGTTGAGATCATGACCTAAGCCAAAACCACGAGTTGGATGCTTAACCAGTTGAGGCCCCCAGGCACCCCTTCTTCCTCTTCTTATAAGGACTTTGTAAGATTAGGGCCCCACCTTATGAGCTCATTTAAACTTAATTACCTTCTTACAGGCTCTTTCTCCAAATACAGTCATATTGGTGAGCTGGGGCTTCAACATATGAACTTAGGCGGAGACAGAATTCCCTCCATAACAAATGGGAACTGGTAATGTTTCAAAAGTATTTAAAGAAAAAAAGGAAAAGCCACCACAATCTCCTTTAACTCACTCTTTCAGATTCAACAACTCTCTCTTCAGGGAAGTCGCCCACATGGCTGAAATCCTGCTCCACGCAGGGTGAAACCATTGTTTCTTCTGGCTTTCATGGGGAGGGCAGAGAGTGAATCTTAATTCGCCATATCTGTGGTTTCCATCTGTGTATCTACACTTATCCCTCAAAATTTATCCACTCAAAATTAATTTTTATTCATTCCAATTTAAATAGTAAACACATGCAGTAATCTAAGAAGAGGGACACGGAGCCAAGTCAAACAGGGATGGGGCTTTGTGACTCTCCAAAGTGAGAACTTTAATTCCTTAAAAACCCTAACAACACAGTGGATTTGAAAATCACTATTACATTATCCCCTACCCTCCTCTTCAACTTCTGTTGTCGAGGACGGAAGTCACGGTGGAAGCCAGACAGCCTGCCTCTTTACTCCTCATTCCTATTTAGTTTTTCCTTCATAAATTTGGGGTTCATGCCTCTCTCTTTGTGGGGCAAGTTCTTCTTCTGTTGATCAGATGTTTTGGGGGGACTGGAGAGTGGCAATGGGAGCTGGTGAATGGGAGCTGGTGAGAGGGTAGAATTGGGAAAAAGAAGTCCAAGGCTGAGCACATGCTCCTTTTCTGTGCACATTTGCATTTAACAGGAAACTTCTGGAAGCAAGATGCTTGAATGCAAAGAAACTGAGTGCCTATTATGAGGGTTTCAGGCAGGTCTGTGAGAGATATTTTGTGGCGGTGGTGGGGACTTTCTTCAAATCACACCATCTAGACAAGCATCTGCCTCTCCCCTTCTCTCTAAAGTAGCCTGGAGAGTTGCCGCTGAGGAGGGGACAGGGCCGAGACTCAGCCAAGGAGACATGGTGGGGGATCCTGTGTTCGTGACTGTGCACTACCTCACCGCTGAATGGGTTATTAGCTGGATTTAGGGTTACTCTGCCCACGTGTGGTCCCAGGTGCAACAGGCTTGAAAAGGAGCTGGTCCTGGGCCACATCAGGGGTGGGTCTGGTGGTTGGCAATCCCAGGGTGTAACCTCCTTCCCCGGGTAGAATCTTGACTCTCGGGACTGAAGAGCTGGGAGGCACCTCAGAAGCTCAGCGAGCATGAGCCTTTCATTTCACAGATGAAGTCATTGAGGCCCCAGAGGGCTCCACCCTCTTTCTGGGCTTGTCAAAGGCACTTAAGAAATACATGTTGACTTGACATGACCCACTGTGAAATCGGCATAACAAAACTCCCCGCATGGCAGCTGGATTAAGCTGCCAGCAGCTGGGAATGATTCTCCCTCTGTTGGTTAAGCCTCAATAGCAGGGGAGTAGCAGCGGGGCATTGTGGGAAGTCTCAAGGCACAACCCACACAGAGGTCCAAAGCCTCCCTTCACAGATGAGAAACTTGAGTTTCTCATTGACCCCGACTTCCCCTCGGGTTACAGATGAAGAAACTGAGGCCCAGAGAGGGGAACTGATTTGGCTGGTGAGTTGCAGGCAGAACTGGACTCTGAACCCGTTAGGCTTCCAGATTGATGTTTTCCCGGGACATCTCCTCTGCTAGGGAGCCTCCTTGGCAGCATGTCGCCAATCTGGGATTGGCTGTATTGTTTGGATTCAAAGAATATGGGGGAATGTGACCAAAGGGAGGCTGGGGAGTAGGGAGGTGAGTAGTGAGAGGCAATGAGCTACGCGTGGGGAAGCGAGTCTGGCTTTCCGGCATCCGCCATTTTGTGACTCAAGATGGAGCACAAATTATTGTCCCACCAGTGAAATAGAACCATATAAATTAAACCTGCAATGAACTGTCTGCTGAACGTGTGAACAAGGCTGATAAATCCCTGGGAGCTTAGGAAACATCTGCTCCTTACCTCGAAGGCAGAAACTTGACCATAAAGCAGAAAAAAGCCAGAACTGGAATCTTTTACTTTCTGAAGGGATAAAGATGGGGCCCAACTATCAGATAAACTCCATAACTGAGGGGGATTTTGTGAACCATAGGCTAGCTTCTCCCCTTCTTCTTTCTTAGTCTGGAAGTTTCCTGCTTCTACCATGTTTATTTCAGTTCTTCAGTGACCTTGGACTATTGTTATGCAGTCAGGAAAGGGACTCTAGACCTGGTCAGGGTCCTTTCTGCTGAGCCTCAGTGGTGAGTGGGTGTGTTTGAGTCTGGGGAAGGGATGAGAAAAAAGTTTTGGGGGGACAAGAATTAGAAGTAGAGGCGGTTCACCAGGCCATTGTCAGAACCCCTGGCCAGAGGTCTGGGGCCTGAGGGTTGGTGTGGGGGCCTGGTGATGGGATAGGGGCAAAGAACAACCAAGAGTGGCGGTCAAGAATCCAGATGATCAGAAGTGGATTGTTCAGTTTTGAAAATTTTTATTTATTTGGCAGAGAGAGAGAGAGAGAGAGAGAGAGCGAGCGAGCGAGAGAGCAGGGGAGAGGGGCAGAGGAAGACAGAGAGAAAATCCTAAGCAGGCTCTACACTCAGTGTAGAGCCCAACGCAGGGCTTGATCCACTGACCCTAGCATCATGACTTGAGATGAAACCAGGAGTCAGTTGCTCAATCAGCTGAGCCACCCAGATGCCCCCAGGATTGGATTATTAATCTAATAGCAGGAATCTTGGAATCAGAGGAGCATGAGGAAGCACTATCATGTGAGATGCTGATTTCTAGCAAGGTCTTAAAAACAAGGATGGCAAATAGGTGACATCTTGCTTGCTGATCCTATATAAATAGTGAAGGCCATGTGAAGTGTGGTATTTAGGAAAGTCAGATCCCTGGCAAGTCAGGTCCCTGGCAGGACACATAGATCCCTGCTGTGTCCATTGATGTGTCTGCTATAAATAGGTCAAAGAAGGACTGTCTGGTGCCACATAGTTCCCATTCCTACTTTGATACCTTTCCTAATATTCTTTATTCCATTCACTTCTGGTTTGCAGCTTATATCTATGCATTCCGTTCACCCATAGTCTTTCAGGATTCTGAGCAGGTGCCATGCTGCTGGTCTAAGTCAAGGAACTGCCTTAGAGATGAGAAATATCTCTTCATTTACCCCTGGAATGATGTCTAAGACTTGTTCTCTTTATATACTATTAGTGTTAATAGCAAAGGGTATTGTGTGTATAAAACCCTTCAGGTATAAAATAATAGGTGTTTTTGAGGCCTAGAGGCTGTGCCTGGGTGTAGACCACCATCTTTGCCATGTGGCCATGGGTCCTATCTCTTATGTTCTTATGTTCTCTCAGAGGAGCATGAACAGCCTGGAAATCTAGTGGATTGTGATTAGTAAGGAAGCAACATGGTTCATGCTATGCTCTTAGCTCTACCTCAGAATAAACTTGTACTTTTCCAAAATGATAAGGAGTGGGTATGTAATAAGTAGTTGGTAAGTGAAATGTGTGGGCAAGAATGACCCATTCCCTGCCCTCAGGAGCTTCTACTCTAGGGTATATATGTGACAGTGGAGTGAGAAAGGATGTGTAGTGAGAAGGATTTAGTAATAAACTGAGACGGCTGGTGAGAAGGGCCAATATAGTGGGCTACTTAGGGCTTTTGGTCATAGTCATATGGACACAATTGTGCTTGGGGTGGGGGTGCGACCAGGGAGAGAAAAATTCATATTTCTTCACCTTTATTTCATCTGCACACATGAGATTGATCAGAGGTGCAACTTTGAACTTTTTGATATTTCTCCAGGGGCGGGTGTCAAAATCCACTCATCTAGGAAACTGTGTGTAGAGGTAAGCACCTGGGATTGGACCTGGATATTTCTCTCACTGCTTCTTTGCGTGACTTTGGGCAAATTACTTGATCTCTTTGAGCTCCAGTTTCTTCTTCTTTTTTAAATCTCTGAGGTGAAGTAAAATATCTGCCTTGCCATCTAGTAAGACTAAAAAAGCATGAATATATGAGAAAGTGATTTATAAATTGTAAAGCCTGATAAAAATGCAAGGGTTTATTACTTTGTCATTAAGCATGAATAACTGTTAAGTACAAAAGTCATACCTATTGCATTGAAATATGAAAAATGGGGTCTCTCTTGAATGGAATGTTAACTCCATATTTTATTTGACCAATCTAGGATCCATGGTGATGTTCTCTTCTTCCACTATTTGATGATGCTGAACTCCTAATCAGTAGTGAAAACCTCTGAACTGTTTTAGCAAAGGTGGAGAACTTTTCCCCTCATCCTCCATGTGCTGGTTGATCTATGGAGAGAAGGGGCTTGCATTTTTAAAATCTTTATTTATTTAGGAGGGGGGGAGGGAGGGAGAGAGAGAGAGAGAGAGAGGGAGAGAGAGAGAATCCTAAGTAGGCTTTCCACTGTCAATGCAGAGGTTGGCAAGGGGCTTGATCTCATAAACCATGAGATCATGACCTGAGCTGAAATCAAGAGTTGGATGCTTAACCTACTGAACCACCCAGGTGCCCCATTTTAAGATGGATGACCAAGTATAGGGTGCCATCTTGGATTGTAAACTGGAGTAGAGATAGCCAGCTCACAGAAGCCGTTCTCTCTTGGTTGGTTCTTGTTAACCCCCTGAGCCAGCTGGACAAGGAATGACAAGCACCAAGCTTGGTCGTTTGGAGCTTGCTTTAATCCAGCATGTGACTCCTCTCCTTGGGGGTTGCCAAGATGCAGTTCTTATTGTGAGCAGACATTAGGGAGTTTCACTGCAAATTCTATTTAGCTAATTTGGGCAGAAGAGGGTCTTGTCCCATTTGAGTCGAAGGCTCTGCAATTTGGAGCAAGTGCACTTTGAGCTCAGATCACATGCTGTGCTGGCGACTTGTTTTAACTTTTAATTCTTATCGTTAGGAGGAAAAAAAAAGATTTTAAATGTCATTTGCTGTAATGATTAGCTCCAGTGAGGGATTCTAGCTATGGTTATTTGCTTCAAAGCTTTAATTGGCTGAAGCCTGTATATTTGATCATTAACAAAATGGTCTTTTTTTTTTATCACGTTAATAATTTTGTTTAATAGAAATGCAGCTTTGATTTCTTCATGGGCTACGATGCTATTTTTCTGGCACTGAGAAGTGTTGGTTTAAGATTTTGCCACATACAAGACATGACAGAATTCCATCTTGGAAGTCTCCAAGCTTGGGCCTTCTCAAAAAGATAGGGCTGGAAGGAATATTCTTGGCCCAGCTGCAGGAAGCAGTTTGTTTAGATCAGTCCAAAACAAAGAGGTTGGCTTATGTGGAAACTTTATACCTGTCCCACATGTTTTAGACACTTCTGAGCAAACAAACTGCTCCATATTTGCAATTACAAGGTCAAAAAGTCGCATGTTGGCCCCAGTGCCAATTTAGCTGAGTCCTCAAACAGCACTGATGCTGTTAAGTAAGAGTATGCTGTGGCCACTTAACCAATCTCCACACCTGGAAAAAATAAAAAATACAAGCAAGAAAGCAAAGCGAATTTGAAACGTGGGCTATAGTGACAGTGTTCAGATTCTAGGTTCCTGAGCGAACTCTATATTCCAGGCTTGGAAGGATATTTGAAAAGCATGCATCATTATGGGTAGAATCTTCTTAATCCATATCTCAGGGGCAAGATTAACACTGTGCAAATCCCTGTGTGGACCTGGATTCCTGGAACTATATTCTCATGAAAACTGTCCCATGACCATGTCATCTTTTTCTTCCTTGTCTGTCTTAAACCAGATGGTTCATCTCCTGAAATTCAATATGCTCCCCCTATTTTTTTCCAGATATGTCAGTGCACAAAAGAGGCTCATGAAAGGAAACAGCTGCACTGATACCAGCAGGAGCTGCTGCAGCTACAGATTTGAGGCGTGCACCTGCATGGGGTTGGGTGACAAGGATTTGTTAGGGAAGAGAGTATCATGGAATATCAGGACTCTAAAGCCAGAGGGATGGATGGCTCCAGGGTGGCAAATTGGATACCCCACTGCTCACCTGGAGGTCATGGGATCACACCTGACTTGAATTAGTCAAAAGGATTCCAGGATGAGGGTTAGTTGGTCGTTTATGAATGAAATGATTAGCTGGCTGTAACAGTTCCTAATAAACAGATTGTCCATATCAATGACATCTATTCAATGAGCCACAAACAAGTGGCATCTCAGTAGCCCTCATGTGGGAGGGGGAAGGACTGATGAGGCCTGGAAGAATCCTGTGCAATCAGGACTGAATGCAATCACCAAGAGAGTAGGACATTTAGAAAAGAGTCCCTGGTGCCCAGCCCTGTGCCCTCCAGGATGAGAAAGTGGTCAAGATTAGGAGGAGCACTTGAGGGAGAGTGAGAAGGAATGCCTATGAGATAGGAGGAAAACTAGAAGAGAGTTGTGGCCTGAAAACCAAGTGAGCAACGTGTTCCAAATAGGAGGAAGGGAGCAGCATGTCCAGTGATATGTAGGAGGGGTGCTGGACGTTGATGGTTGGATTTAGCTGCATAGATGTCACTGGTGACTTTGACAAGGGCAATTTGATGGGGGTGATGGGGGTCACTATCTGACTGGAGGGGGTATAAAAGAGAACGAGAGGAGAGGATTTGGCAAAGGAGATCCGACAAATATTACAAGAAGTTTTATTATATAAGGAGCAGAGAAAGGGGTTGGTGTTTAAAGGTAGAGTGAAGGAAGGTTTTAAAAATTAAAAAAAAATTTTAACCTTTATTTTTGAGAGAGAGAGAGAGAGAGAGAGAGAGAGCAAGCGAGCATGTGGCAGGGAGAGAGCGAGACAGAATCTGAAGCAGGCTCCAGGCTCTGAGCTGTCAGCACAGAGCTGGATGCAAGGCTTGAACCCATGAGCTATGAGATCATGACCTGAGCCAAAGTTGGACACTTAACTCCTGAACCACCTAGAAGCCCCTAAAGTTTTTTTTTTACAGTTTACTTTTCAGCTTTATTGAGCTATAATTGAAAATAACCTTGTGTAGACCCCCCCTTTTTTCAAAAAAAGATAGCAATAGCATGCCAATGAGAATAATCCAGTAGAGAAGGAAAATTGTGATGATGTAGGAGAGAGAGGGGAGGGTTGTTGGAATGATGTCCTTGAGTGTGATCCAGGGTGCCACTGGAGGGGCTGGTCTTCTCTTGGAGCAAGGATGGTCCATCCACAGTAAGGGGAGAATGGCAGTGTTTATGGGGCAGATGCTGGTAGGTGTATAGAAGTGGAGGTGGGAGATGGGGGCAATTCTTTTCTGAAAGTTTCTATTTTCTCTGAGAGGTAGGAAGTGAGGTTAGCAACATAGGGCAAGGAGGGAGAGGAGAGGCTGGAGGGTGAGGGATGGTCATCCAGGAGGGTGGCACGTACATGAATGAGGGAATAAGGTGTGATGGCCAGGCAGCATGAGGACCCAGGTGCGGTCATGGAAATGAATTACACTAAGACTAGTGGGTGTTGGTTGTATGATTTTCTCCAGCCATGTTCAGCTGTGGGATGTCGTACAGAACAGGGGGAGAGAGTTGGATTTCAGGGGTTGCCAGTGGAGTTCTACCAAGCAGGAGAGAGGCACCCTGAAGATATTTTTCATTAAAAAAAAAACTGATTATATAGACTTATGAATGTGATTTAACAAACTATTAATTGGTTGTGACTCATCATTTGAAAACCACTGGTTTAAATCGCATATCATTTTTTTCCCCACTTGGCTTTTTAATGTACAGATATAGCTTCAATGAGGATTTCTCTGAAAATCCATCAGGCATTTGTTGAATACCCACAAGGTGCCAAAGTAGTTTTTAGTGCGGGGGTGGGGGGAACAGAAGAGGGATAAAACCCAGATCTTGCCTTCGGGGTGACGTGTTGGAGGGGATGCAGTTAGCTGTCACTCCCTCATTCAGCACCTGGGTCAGCTCACTACTCAAAGATGGCGCCTCATCATGGTGTGTCACTACCTAAACAGCTGAGTGGATGCCAAGGGGCCAAACATCACAGATGTCCCCTTTCATGTCAATCTGAGAACACCTGGTCTCCACATGTAGTCTGATCATCTGACTCCAGGACTGTCAATTCCTTTTACCTGATCAGCAAACTCTATTAATGCATCCTAAGATAGTTATCAACCTTTTAGGCAACCTTAGTAAATTATTGGCTCACACTGAACTTATGGTCAAATTCCACTCTCTGAGACTTAAAAAAAACCAAAAACTTAGTTCTTGTCAATTTTTTTTATATATTTAATTTTTGGGGGTGGCAGCGTGGGGTAAACTATATGCCCTTTTCTTGGGGGTTGGGGGCTGTGTGTTTTGGAGCTGCAGATACCCGCCTGCTGTGTGAGGATAAAGTCAGGGTGTTAGTTCCTTCAAATTTTGGTTCATCTCAGAACATATGGCCCTGCAGGAAACAGTTTCCAAGAGTCTTTGGTGCAAAGGGAAAAATACTTAATTTTTTCACCTTTTTGTTCTATTTTTGTTCTTTGATTCAAAGGGAGAATGAGTTAGGACTAAAGTGACGAATTCTACCCTATCTTCTAATTATATTTTAATTCTCTAGAAAAGGACTTCATTTCTCTCTGTGACATTCAGTGTTTATGGTCCCAGACACGACATTTGCATTCTCTGTTTATGGCTTGGATGCTTTATGCTAACATACTTGCCACCGATACAGTTGGGCTTTCCTTTTCAGGCAACAGTTAAACCAGCAGGAGACCACTTGTGTGCAATTTGTTGGAATGAAATCTACATTTTGGGATTAGATTACTTAGTAGTGTCATTTTGCGTTGAGGAGACTTTGTGGGTGGTCTCCAATAAACCCTGCACGTACAGCGAGTGTCAGCCCTGATTATCTCCAAGTAAGCTTGTAATGACTGCACAGCTTGGTATTTACAAGAGAAAGCCAGCTTCCCTTAACTTTTAATTTAGGGAAGGCAGGGGCATGGATGAACTCCCACAAGAGGGTGGCAGAAAGAAGGCCCATTGTGGAGCCTTCTTGAAGGGGTGCACCTGAACTTTCTGCTCCTTTCTGGAGATCAGGATAATAGCCACAGATGTCACTTGGGGCTCACCAATTTGGATATTTGTCTTTATTGATGTCCGAAGGAGCTGTCAGATCTCAAAATACTTAAGGGCTTAAGGATTCCTTGAGGAGGACGGATTAGTGGCATGAACTGTATGGTTGACTGAAGCGTGAATATATATGGTAAACAACAAGTGATGTGCTGGACCCATCCTGATATGATTCTGGTGGTAGCAATTCTCCAAGACAGTGACTCTTCACCAAGGGTTGGTTTGGCCTTCAGGGGACATTTGGTGGTGCCTGGAGATGTTTTTGTTGTCACAGCTTGCTATATCTACTGGGTAAAAGCCAGGGATGTTGTTAACCATCCTGCATTGTACAGACCATTCCCTGCTCCTCCTACAACAAAAGATTATTGTGCCCCAAATGCCAGTGTGCCAAGGTTGGGAAGCCTACTTCAAGGTACTGGAGTGGTGGGGTAACACACTCTTGCCCTTACCCATTCTCTTTTCTTCCCTCCATGCCCTCTGGTCCATGTGGATTCCTTCTGTTTTCCTGCTTTCCTGGAAGCCTCATGTACTGGAGGTAACAGATTCGAGTTGCACAGTAGAGAGAATGCCTGATTTGGAGCTGCACAGATCTGGGTTAAATCCCAGTCTGATGGCTTCAGTTTGGGTGACTTTGGGGGCAAATTACTTAATCTCTCTGAGCCTCAGTTACAAAAAATATGAAACAATGGGGACTTCAGTCCTTAGTCCACTGGGTGGTAGAGAGATTCAGATCAATATTAATGAATCAGGACCTGGTCGCTAGGAATTACGTACTTTATAAAATTTTTATCATTGCATGTTTTTGCTTGCAGTTACTAAATTTCAGTTTCCCCACCTTTAAACATGATCCCAACAATTTATTTTTGTTGTGGAAAATTTACAAAAAAAGATAAGCAAGCAGAAAGAAAGAAACTAAATTACCTGTATTCTTATGCCTCACACACAGAGATAATTACTGTTAATGCCTTCTGTATATGTATTTCAAGACTTTTCCTCTCTGTGTGTATGTGTGCTCATGCTGTGTGTACTATTTAGTGACTTGCTTTTTAGACTTCATGATGTATTAGGAACATCCCTTCCTATCAATACATATAGATCCACATCATCTACATCATCTTTAAAAAAAGCTGCCTAGTATTTTATTGCATCGATGAACCGTGATTTAATCAATCAATCCCTTAAATTCTTGGACATGTAGATCATTAAAATTAGTCTTTAAAGCCCAGGAGAATGTCCTGTCTAGGCTGTACGGAATTCATGGTTTATAGTTCTAGAAAGGCAGCCTGCTGCATGCACACTTCCTACTGTACAGACATCAGGTAGTCAATTCGGGAGGGCAGCACAGGACATATGTTCTCTGTCCCCACTCTGGGCAGCCTGCTCCTCCTGTGTGGGAGATAGTGGAGTGAATGTCCCTTTCTTTTCAAGACATGGCATCATATGGTGGCTCAGTGCTCAGGCCCTGGAGTCAGGCAGCCCCGGTTCAAATCCCAGCTCCCCTATTTCGATACATGACTTCACCTGCCTGAGCCTCAGTTTCCACATCTGTAAAATGGTGATGCTAATTGAACACACATCACTGGGATTTTCTGAGAATTCATTGTCGTAGCATATGTCAGGCACGTCATGTGAGGTCTGGTGTATAGGTACTAAGGACTCAATGTGTTTTTACTCATATCAGATGGGAGCAAATATCTGACAAGCTGAGTACTGCCTGGAAGCCCATGTTCTCTGTGTGAATTATTACCTAACACTACCAAGTGTCCTTCATCTGCTAGGATTAGCAGGAGCTCGAGTTCAGAGATCCCTACCTGTTCCACCCCCCCCCCCCGGGGGCTTTTGTTTTTAACTGCTGTGTATTAGTCTCCTGTCATTGCTGTAACCAAACCCAATGAACATAGTGGCTTCACACAGCACAAATTTGTTATCTTTCCGTTCTAGAGGTCAGGAGTCCAAAATCAGTCCACCTGGGCCAAACTCAATATATTAGTGGGCTGTCTTCTTTCTGAAGGCGTAGGGGAGAACCCATTTCCTTGCCTTCCCCAGCTTCTAGAGGTTGCCCAAATTTCTTGTCCTCTGGCCTCACATCACCCTGATTTTTGCTTCTGTTGTCACACATCCTCTGACTCTGACCTTCCTGCTTCATTCTCTTAAGGACACTTGTGATTGCATTGTGCCCATTGGATAATTTCCCCATTTAAGTGACTCTAACCTTAATCAATCTGCAAAGTCCCTCTTGGCATAAGGTAGCATATTCCCAGGTTCGGGGTCCTGCTCTGCTGGCTGTCACAGAATTCTTGCTCCTAGAGCCTGTCAGCACACTTGTCCCTTTGGCTAGGCTCCCACAGATCTGGAGCAAGCCCTCTTCTCTTGCCCTCCCTTCCCACTGTCTGGCTCCAGAGCACTACCCTGCCCCACAGGGTGAATTCCCAGACATGTTTCTTTAGGCTGCCTTGTTCCCCAAAGTTTAGAGGAGCCCTGCTCACTGTTACAGTTTCATCCTGCCTCCCTGACCAAAAGTGCACCCAACTGTCACTCTACCTTATCCAGCCTGTGCTCCTCTGCCCAGCTCCAAATGTTCTATATGTTCAGTGTGGCCCAGGGGCCCTTCCATTGTCTTACTGGTCCACAGATCCTAGGGCCCCAGGCTCAGGAAGGGCAGTGGGACACTCACACCGCAGCTGGACCACCATAGGTGGGCTCTCAGAGCAGGTGGGTGATTGTCTCCCAACATGAGTTTGGGATAGTCAGCTGGTGAGATCCTTGGGACCCATGGGTACTGGAGCAATCCTTCCCATGGCATCTCCCTGCTACAGACCCTCTCCGACAACCTTCTGGAATGTGACCTTGCATGATTGGGTCCCCTTCAGGCTTCTTCCTGCCAGTCCTTCTTCCCTGTTCTCAGTGCCTAGCCCAACTTGGCAGAAAGCCTGTTCTCTTGTTATTTTCCTGCCACAGCAACCTTCAAGGCCCAATTGGGGAGGATGGAATCACCCTTTATATTAGAGCTCCAACCCCTAGTAGCATAGAGTCGGCTTTCCCAAGCAGGTTTAGGTGTTTGCTTAGGAGCATGGTACTCTGTTTTCTAACCAGCAAGAACACAAGTTGCATTTTGATATGAAAAACAGGTTGACTATTCCTATCCAGACGGTTCCTCCTTTCTCACCCTCAGGCAAACAAGAATGATGGCCTTTCCTCTCTCACTTCCACACATTCTCAAGTCTGGTTTTTATTTCAATTCTTCAAAACTTGCTCGGCATTACAGAACCATTAGCCAAACATAAAGAGAAATATTTGTCCATATTAGCACTGTCATCCCTGACAAATTAAACGATTTTTATTTTTTCCGTGATCCCTTCCAGTTTTTGTCCCTACAAACATATAATTTAAATAATTGTAATCATAGTGTAGCTATCATTTTGTGTTCTACATTTTCCCACTTAGCATTAATTATATCATAAGCATTTTTTCCATGTTGTGGCAAAGTCATCGTAATTATCATTTTTAATGACTGTATGAGAATTCATCAAAGCGGGAGTAGGTCACTTAACCCTTGTTCTGTTGTGGGGCCTTTCGCGACTCCTTCCGTGTTCTGTTTCTCCTTTGGGATTGTCCTTGATTCCGTGTCCTTTGGCTGTGTTTGGGGTGCAGGAGGCAGATGAGGGAAGTGGCAGAGGCAGGCGGGGAGCAGGAGCAGGAGAAAACAACATCAGGAGAAGCAAGAACAGGAAGGAAAAGGAAACCTGCTTCACACGCACTCACGGTTGAGACTCCTAAAGCCAAGAGCTGGAAGGGAACCTGGCCTTCACCTGTGAAGCCTCTTCACCAAAGGTGGTTTTTGAGAATGACTTTTTCATTTACATTTTGGAGTGACTTTCGATGCCTGGAGGAAAGGTGGCCTACAGGAAACTAATGGAGAAGACAAACTTAATCTATCAGTGTTAAGGCATCTAAGACCAACTCCAAGTGCTAGTCTAAATTTGAAAAAATATAATTTTTGCCAATCAGGTATTTAGTGCTGATAAGTGCTAACATGATAACTCAAGAAGGTCTTAACTAACATCGTGTTTCTTAATGTTCCATGAGCTCTCGGTGAAGAAGATGCTCTATAAAACAAAGATCCCTTGGTAAAGACTGCTTGCGAAACAGTGATGCTGCCTGCTAGGTCCCTTCTTGGGTATTCACAATGTTCATTCATGTAGTCAGTGCTCTGAGAAGAGCTGCAGGGAGGAACACTGCTGGGCGAGCACATTGGCAAGGGAGTCTGGGAGATGTAGCTTGTGTGTCCCATGGTCACGGCGCCCTTTTGTGACATGGCACCCCTACCACTCAGAGTCTACTCAGGAAGCTGAACATGCACTAGCTAATTCAGAGAGGGTTGACTATAGATCTTGTTGAAAAAGTGCTGGGTGAGCTGGAAAAGCTTAAAAGGTGTTGTGACCCAGAGATTTGCAACTGCAGGAAGTAGCTGCAACCCCAAAGTGTAGATGTGGTGTGGTCACAATGTGGGACACACTTGCTTCTGCAATCCTAGGGGTAGCCCACAGGGTGTTGAGACCACCAAGGGGGCACAGGGCATGGTGGGACACAGCAGGTGGGGGAAGACCGGGGAGGTACTAACCAGGATAATGGAAGTAGCTTGAGCTGTGACAGCTGAATCTGTGCAACGACCTTGGAGCCCACAGCTGTTTCCCAGAGGGTGTTGCCCTCTGTGATAGGCAGTATTCTGTTCCTCAAGATCTCTAGCTCTTGGTGTCATGCCTGTGAGTCTGTCACGTCACATGGTGAAAGGGACTTTGCAGAGGTAGCTAAGGTTACTAATCAGCTGACCTCATGACAGAGAGCTTATCCTGGGTTACCTGCATGCACCCTTAAAAGTAGAAGAGGAAGCCAGAATGAGAAGTCAGAGAAAGTTGAAGCATGAGATGATTCAATCTGTTATCCCTGTCTTTGAAGATGAAGGGGGCCGGGAGCCGAGGGATGTGGGTAGCCTCTCAAAGCTGAGAATGACTGCTGGCTGATAGTCAGCAAGGAAGCCTCAGGGACCTCAGTCCTACAGCGTCAGGAAACTGCACTGTCAACAACCTGGATGAGTCTGGAAGTCGAGTCTCTAGTGGAGCCTCCAGAGAAGAGCCCAGGCTGGCCAACACCTTGATCTTGGTCTTGGGAGTCCCTAAGCAGAGAACCCAGAGGAGCACACTGGTTTTCTGACCTATGGAACCATGAGATAAGACATGAGTGTTGTTTTATCTTTTTAAACATTCTTTATCTATTTATTTATTTTTGAGAGAGGGAGTTGGTGGTGGAGGGAATGAGAGAGGGAGAGAGAGATTCCGAGCAGGATCTGAGCTGTTAGCACAAAGCCTGATGTGGGGTTGAACTCGCAAACTGTGAGATCATGACCTGAGATGAAATCAAGAGTTGGGTGCTTCAATGACTGAGCCACCCAGGTGTCCCAATGAGTGTTGTTTAAACCACTGAGTTGGTGGTAAATTGTTACGGCAGCAATAGAAAATGAATGCACCCTCCCATCTTTGAGCCACCTTCCATTCCCTCACATTCCCTCACA
Source organism: Suricata suricatta (assembly GCF_006229205.1). Lineage (NCBI taxonomy): Eukaryota > Metazoa > Chordata > Mammalia > Carnivora > Herpestidae > Suricata > Suricata suricatta. The sequence continues at coordinate 17,156,712 of NC_043702.1, read as the reverse complement.
CAAAACTGAACTGGAAGCCCATTGGCAAGGGGATCTGTAGTTTGTGGGGGTCCCAGATTTTCCATAATCCAGTGCAGAAGAGCAAGAGTGAAGGCCAACGTCACATGAGTGAGTCTCTGGCACAGCATATGTTAACATTTGGGGAATTTTGATTATGATATAGCAGCTTTGGACTTTTGAAATGGGTACGTTGGGGGCCCCCTATTAAATGAATGAAGATGATATATTCATGCCAATCTTATAAGGTTGCCAAGGGGGCTCAGTAGGGTGTTGTGAAGAAAACCCCACAGACTGGAGGCCAAGTTCTGACACTGTCCTTCCCCCATTGTGTGGCTTTGTGTGGCTCACATTCCAGGGCTTCCACTTCTGCTCATGTGGAGCAGAGGGAGTTGACGGAAGCAACCTGTCAGGTCTTCTCAAGCTTGAATGTTCTCCTACTTGGAGAATAATTTTACTTTTTAAAGTGATTGTGGATTCTATTTAAAGGATTGTAGTCATATTTATGATTGATTTGATGCTGAGTTCTTGATTAGCAACAGAACTCCTGATACGAGATTGTTGCTAAGGAAAATTATGATTCAGTATGCAGTTATCTGTTCACCAATATGAGAACAATGGATAGATTCAATAATGATAATCTTCGGCTCCAAGTGAATTGAGGAGCCTCCAATGTGGGCGTAAGACTTTCATTGCTAGATCAGCTGCTGGCCATGCTGCATAACTTCTGCACTGGTTGGTAGAGGGGAACTTAGAGCCATGAGTCATATAATCCCTGGTGCCAAGGAGCTTCTAATCTAGTTGAGATAAGATGGACATGAGGAAATGGCTGGACAATGATAGGAATGAATGGAACCGTGTCTTAATTACATTGCAGGTTGGTGTCAACTTTCCATAGTTGCATCGGGCTTTTTACAAAGGAAGACTTTCCTTTTATCTTTCCAGATCACAGAGAGAGACACAAACCTGTGAGCAGCAGTGATTCAGAGCTGGGTTTTGTTGGCCTTTGCATTCTTACTTGGCTTTCACCAGGAACTGTTTTGTGAAATCGTGAGTGTCTTTCCTGACAGTTTCCCAGAGGGTATGAAACAGCTCACCACCCACCTTGTACAGGTTGTTTTTTGAGGCATTTGAAAGTAAAACAAAGTACCCTACCATTAATGGAAAGGAAGAATTTTCTATCCACTTATAATTCTGACAGGTTGGTTGATGCTGTCATGGGCTGTGTGTGCCTTTTCAAAATGCATGTTTTTAACTTGTTATTCCTGGGTGGGTTAATTCCTAATGCTCTTCTTTGATATGAAATGATGCCATGCTTTTTATACATCCTTACCCTGTGTGTTGCCCACAGTGTAGAAGCAACAGTCCTGCCTTCCAACAACCTGCACATGTGTACAGGGGCTGAAATGTTCATTGTGCACCTGGATATTCAGGGGTCATAGAGATATACATTCTTAGCTTTCAGCCTCTTTGCTGTTAGAAGCACCTTCATGTGCTGCATGTTTGGTGTTTCTTTTTCTCTCCTGGGAGACTGTGTGGTTTTGGAAACTTTTAAAATGGGGCATGGAACCAATACTTTGCCTCTTCTGTTTTTCGTGATAGTGTGGGACAAGCGTGTGGAACTGAGGAGCACTGCCTGGAGTTGAGTTTCGATTCCAACATTTTTCTGCACAGCTTTCTTAACTTCTCTGAGACTCAGTTTTCTCCTATGTGAAATGGAAGGAAAACAACCTGACAGGGTTGCTGTGAGGATTAAATTAAGTATTACACGGTAAGTGCTTAACACAATGCCTGGGAAGTCAATGCCTGCCTAAAACTGTTAGTTACCATTATCATCTTCATCACGATCATCATCACTGTCACCATTATTACCACTATCTTCATCACCATGACCATCAGCATCATCACCATGATTGTCAGCATAATCATCAGGATTGCCTTCAGCATTATTATGATTGCCATAATCACCATCATGATTATCACCAGTGTTATCATCATTACCACCGCCACCACCACACCACCATTATCATGATCACCACCATCATCATCACCATCAACATCATCACCACCACCATACATCCATCACCATCACCATCAACATCATCTGCAGCACCATCCTCCTGCCTTCCCAAAGACTCTCTCTAAGTGCCTGACTGTAACAATATCTGATGGTGAGGCAGATATCAGGCTCCAGCTCTGCCCTAGCCTTGACTGTAACCACTGTACCTCTGAGGAAGAGTGTGAGCTCCACATTCTCCCAACCATGATGCATGGATTCTTCTTTGTTTTCCCTCCTTTTATAGTTCTCTACTTAGCTGGAGCCCTGACATTCAGCCTGGCCTTTGCCAGTCCTCTCTCTAGGGAGGTTGGAGCCTCCCATGTACAATCACTGGTAAGGGTCTAGTGGTGGAGTGGTCTTCTGAGCCTGTGGCTGCCTCCAGTTGGACTCAGAATTTGCTGCTTCCTAGACTCGTATCATGGTAAATTTAGGCCATGCCTGTATTGACTTCACTCCTTGAGACTTCACTCCTCAAATTCACCACTTGTGGAGAATTTGAGGGATTGGGGGGCTGATTGAGGACAAAGATATGATCAGGAGGTGGCAGTAGTACACAGGCTTTATTTGGGTGACACTTTGACAGATCTGGATGTGGGGGAAGTCCCTCCCAGCAGGAGACTCTCCAGAGGCTATGCCATGGGAGTCACTACTTAGAAAGAGAGGGGGTCGGGGAAGTGGGGGATCGGAGGTGGTTTAGGTATCTAGATAATGTCACTCAGCAGCCTGGCCTGGGTCAGAGAGCTCCCCGAAGCAGCAGCAGCTGGGGGGTCTTTATAGCCTCGGGACTTATCTTATCTATGGCTAGCAGATGTTGGTTATGCAGAGCAGGCAGGCTCTAAATAGCTAAAAATCTGCTAATTTGGGCTAAATAAGATAATTGGATATGCGAAAATTTGAGTTCAAAGCCATGGGTTTTTGAGCTATCACAGACTGGGTGGCTTAAACCACAGACATTTATTTTTCACACTTCTAGTGGCTGGAAGTCCAAGGTCAGGGTGCCAGCATGGCAAAGCGTTTGGTGAGGACTCTCTTCCTGGCTTGCAGAGGGCTGCTTTCTTGCCATAGCCTCGCATGGAGTAGACAGAGGGTGGGGGAGAGCGAGCCCGCACTCGGGTCTCCTCTTCCAAGAGCAGTAACTCCATCTGGAGGACCTCATCCTCACAATCTCCTCTAAACCTCCCAAAGCCCCCACCTCCAAATACCATCACATCGGGGGTTAAGTCTTCTACACATGAAGTTTGGGAGGGAAACACAAGCACTCAGTCCATAACACTTCTAATATAGCGCTTTCTTTTTTCTGTCAGAGATAATAAATGGAAATCTGTTTTGGAACATGAAGAGCATTATACCAATGGAACACATCATTTTTATTACTACTTGAAAGGTTAATGTCTAGCTAATCACAAATAGTTTCCGATATTAGGTTTTCTTCCAATGCAAACGTACGACTTAACTCCGTCTTTATTCCAGTCTTTCCACTGAACAATGTCAAAGAATGCCAGCCTGCACAATAAAACGCACACCCTCTGTCCCCTCCCCTTCTGTCTGGCGAGGGGAAGGGTGAAATCACAGTGTGTCATGCAGGCTGTAAACATTTGAGCTGCTTTCCTTCAACTTTTGGGAGGGCTTCTTGGGGATGACAGGGGGACAAAGGGTTGCAGTGCAAATTACCATGCAAACTACCACCGTGTTTGAACTTAAGACACCGTTGCCTGCAGCAGCTCAGTGAACTTGAGCTTCTGTGACTCCCACTGAAGGGGAGACTCATGGTACTTTCCAAGCTGAGCCGCTGAACCACCTAAACAGCCCCATATGCTTGACTCCAGTGAGCGCCTGTAAATACGCTTTAGCGGCTGTTAAAATATGAAAACCCAAAGCGTATGCCTGAAGGTGTGTTCCTGTTGACCTTCGAACAAGTTTCCTCTTTAAATGTCAGCAGTAGGATAACTCTGACCAGTTTTGTAGTGTGATGCTCTGAGTACGTCTTGAGTACAGGCATTGTCAACTGTAGCACTGGCCGCACATGGATGCTGGGGCTTGCTTTCTTTTCCCATGCCCTCCTTCCCTCCTTCTGTCTCATTCCCTGGGTCTGTGAAGAAAGGGATTGCTCATGTGGGAGATCTTCATTTCTGAGGTTGGCGGGCTTGGTACTTAGTGCTGCCCCCAGTCGGTGGTGAGAGGCAGGACTTCCGGACGTTTCCTTGCAGACAAATGTCCTGACTTCATTGGCTTCTTGTCTCCATTCCCAGGACCTCTTGTCTCCATTTCCAGGACCTTGTCTATACCATGGAGGCTGCAGGCCATATCCAGGGGTGGTGGCTTGTTCAGAGCTCTCCACTCATCTTTTATTCATAGGAAATGACTCCCTCAGGACACACCCTAATTTAGGATAAATAGGGGACCAGAAAAAGTGCCCTAAGGAGTTCCCATACCAGGTTATAGGGAAGTTTCTAAAGAGCCATTAGAGCTGATCTTGGTCCTTCTCTTCCCTCTATATCCCACTCCATGTCTGGTGTGGCATAGTCATAACTCAGCGTGGGAGGCATCTTTTCTTTGTGTTAAAAAAAGGCACAGCCACCACAATTAATGTCTATTCATCTTTGTGTGCTGGGCACTGTGTTGAACATTGTGTGTATTTCATGTCATTTAAACTAGACAAGAATGCCTCAAAGGTAGGTTCCTTAGGCAGCATTATCCAGAGAAGCAGAACCAATAAGATGTGTACACACACACACACACACACACACACACACACGTATGTATATATGTATATATACACATACACATATATACATGTATAATTTATTTTCTTGTGAAGGAATCAGGTCTTGCAGTTGTGGAGGTTAAAAAGTCCAAGATTCACAGGACAGGCTGTCATGCTGGAGACCTAGGGAATGGCTGATGTTGCAGCCAGAGCCCAAAGGCAGTCTGGAGGAAGAATTTCTTCTTTGTCAGGGGACATCAGTCTTTTCTTCTCTTAAAAAATTTTATTTTTAACATTTATTTTTGAAAGACTGAGCACGAGCAAGGGAGGGGCAGAGAGAGAAGGAAACAGAATTCAAAGCAGGCTCCAGGCTCCAAGCTGTCAGCACAGAGCCCAACGCAGGGCTTGAACTTGTGAACTGTGAGACTATGACCTGAGCTGAAGTCAGGTGCCTAACCGACTGAGCCCCCCAGGTGTTCCAGTCTTTTTTCTCTTGAAGATTTTTTTCTTAATGTTTATTTATTTTTGAGAGACAGAGAGACAGAGCGTGAGCAGGGGAAGGGCAGAGAGAGTAGGAGACACAGAAACAGGCTTCAGGCTCTGAGCTATCAGCACAGAGCCGATGCGGGGCTCAAACTCACGAACTGTGAGGTCATGACCTGAGCCAAAGTCGGCTGCTCAACCAACTGAGCTACCCAGATGCCCCTCTTGAAGATTAAAAAAAAATTTTTTTTAAATTTACTTATTTTGAGAGAGATACAGAGAGAGAGGGAGAGAGAGAATCCTAAGCAGGCTCCAGGCTGTCAGTGCAGAGCCAGAAGTGGGGCTCAATCTCATGAACTGTGAGATCATGACCTGTGCTGAAATTAAGTCTTCTGCTTAACTGACTGAGCCACCCAGCCACCCCTCTCTTGAAGTTTTTGCCTGATTGGATAAATCTTACTTATATTATGGAGGGCAATTTGCTTTATTCAAAGTCTACTGATTTAAATGTTAATCTCCTTGAAAAAAAAGGAGTGACATTTAGACTATGTGTGACCAAATACCAAGTTGACATGTAAAATTAACCATCTTAATAGCGATCATTTCCTTTTTACAGGTGAAGACAAGTCTTCTTGTAGGTGTAGTCAACTAATTTCTTCAGAGAAATTAATTCACTGACAGTGGTAGGCTGAATAATGGACCCCAAACTATGTCCATGTCCTGGTCTCCAGAACCTGTGAATGTTGCCTCATATGGCAAAAGGGACTTTATAGATGTGATTAATTAAATCTCTTGAGATGGTGAGATCATCTTGGATTGTCCAGGTGAGCCCCGTGTAATCACAAGGGTTCTTATGAGAGGGGAGCAGGAGGGTCAGAGTCAGAGGGCAAGGTGCTGGGATAACAGAGAGATTGTTATGATGGTCTCTGAAGATGGAGGAAGAAGAGGCCAGGAGCCAAGGACTACAGATGCCACTAGAAGCTGAAAAAGGCCAGGAAACAGATTCTCCCTGAGCTTTTATAGGGAATTAGCTTTGCCAACGTCTTGATTTTAGCCAGGGAAACTGATTTCGGACTTCTTACTTCCAGAACTGTAAGAGAATACAATTGTATTGTGTTAAGCCACCATGTCTGTGGTCATTTGTTATAGCAGCCTTTGGGAACTAATACACCTGCCATAGCCACATATTTAGGAAACAGTAGAGGTGGGATTTGAAAACACGGCCTCAGGTGCTTGACCCTGTTGCCCTCATCAGTCCTGTTGATCTCTCTCAAACAACAGTTCTTGGGTCCATCCCTCCTCTTGCAGTCCTTGTCTGGACTTTAACTATCCTGCCCCTGAACTTATAATAAAAGGGACTGATAAGAGGGGGCCAAAGGGTAATGAAAATAAGAGTCCCTGTTCATTCCTGCTATGTGGCAGGTGCTTTATAAATATTAGTGTTTCATTCTTCCAACCTCCTTGGAAGTCAGGTACTACTATTTTCCATAGTTCATAGTTAAGGAACCTGAGACCAAGAAAGATTGATTAACTTGCTCAAGGTCACAAGGCTACTAGGGGGCAGAGCTGGAGTTTAAGCCCCAGTCTGTCTGATGCTGATGCTTTTGCACATTCTCACTATCACACTTGCTTCTCCAAAATCTTTATCACAGAACAACAGCAGCAGGAGAGGAAAATGTGGTAAAAATTGAGGAGAACTGGAGACTGCGGCTTCCTGTGTTCTTGCTTCCCTTCCCAGAAACCTCTGTCTCGGGTGTACAGGCTTCAGATCCAAGGTCAGGAGACCCCAGGTGCCTCCTCTACACGCTAAGGTGGTTGAACTCCTCTGGCCATTCCGGAGCCTTTTGTCTGTTTCCTTCCCCTCTGCCTTCTTGCTTCCTCTCCCCACCTCTGTTTTTGGGCTGTCCTTGGCATCTGCCAATGTGACATTTGAGTTTTCCCAACATCCTTCACACACACACACTTGTTTCCCTTTTGCTGTCCTCACTGTGGCCACCCACAGAAGGGGTCTGAAAACATGAGAGGGAAGGGAGCAGAGAATGAATCCTGCCTTCTAGGGAGAGCGAACCAGACTTCTCAGCCCATCGTGGGTAATGGACAGTCTCGAGATGATGGCCTTGGTCCTGTCCATCCAGTGACTGAAGATGACTCTGGCAACTGCGGCTGACCGGAGAAATACTGCTGATTTTGAGCCGAGTGTGTGACATAACAAAGCAGGTTATCAGCAACATTGAGCTAAAAATACCATGTTTATTTTTGAAATACGTTGTTTTGGCAGTTATAAATACTCTATGAAGCCAGCTTACAGTGTAGTCTAGCAGCTCTCAAGAGAAGTGAATCATATTTCAGAGGCACACGCGAAATCCAACATGCAAATTCCAGTCAGTTCTTCACTATCCTGAGTAATGGAGGGGAGACTGGGTGTGGACAGAGCCAGTGGAGAATCAGCTGAGTGCGGGCTTGCAGCCTAGGCTTCCAAACTGAGACCCTTACTCTGGAGTAGATGCTACTGGAAGAAATGTTCAGGGACGTTTTCTTTGCCTGCTGGGTACCCCTTTGCCCTTGGGTAAAGAGAACTGAAGTGACATATCCTAACTCCCTCTTTCCTCCCTTCATCCTTTCTGCCTGCCTGCCAGCCTTCCATCCATCCTTCCTTCCTTCCTTCCTTCCTTCCTTCCTTCCTTCCTTCCTTCCTTCCTTCCTTCCTTCCCCTACTTCTCTTCCTCTTTCCCTCTCCCTCTCTTCCTCTTCCCCCTTCCCCTCCCTTCTTTCTTTCTTTCTTCATCCACCCACCCTTCAAATAATTACTGAACCCCAACTTTGTGCCTGACACATTGCTGGGTGCTGGGGAGAGTGATAAACAAAACCAACTTGATCTACGAGCCCCTCCTCACCAACACGAAGTTTAGGAGCCACTGTGATTGGTAATTAACAAAAGGACAAAGGAATGAATAATTTAAAAGTGTGCCCCACCCTCCGAGCAATATGTAGGAGGGAGGGGGAGAGGCTGGGATGGCATCTCAGTGCAGACAGGACAGCTCCTCTGGGTGGGTGGGAGGGGGCATTTTAGAAGAGTCTGGAAGGAAGAGGAGCCCCTATGAGGGCAGAGATGGGGGATGTTCCAAGACAAGGAACCGATGCATACAGAAAGGCCTGAGAAAATGACTGATTTGAGGAACTGGCTTGATACGTTTTTATTTATGGAAGTTCTATAAAGAACAGCTTGCCTGGCACTCTCAAGAGCTTGGCAGGGACTCTTACTCTCCTCCTCTTTCCTCCTCCTTCTTCTCTTCTGCCTGTTTGGGGGACTCTCTTTCTGCCCAAAAATTCTACTTCCATAGGGACACCTGGGTGATTCAGCCAGTTAAGCGTCCAGCTTCGGTTCAGGTCATGATCTCATGGTTTGTGAGTCTGAGCCCCGCATCGGGATCTGTGCTGACAGCTCAGAGCCTGGAGCCTGTTTCAGATTCTGTGTCTCCCTCTCTCTCTGCCCCTCCCCCACTTCAACTCTGTTTCTCTCTCTAAAAAATAAACATTAAAAAATTAAAAAAAATCTACTTCCACTCTCACCCCAACACCCTGCAGTCACCTCATTGCCTTCAGTTTAGAGCCCATCAGCACCTTTACTGCTGCGTCTGTTACCTGCCTTGCCTTAGGGGCACCTGGATATGCTGAGAAAGGGGCTCCTGGTTCCCATCACCCGCCTTCACCAGGACTCTCCTTAGCGCCAGTCTGGTGACTTCACCATTAGCACCACGCTCACCGTCATGGCTACAGTGATGCTCAATCTCCAGGCCCCCTGCCAACATTCCTGGCCAACCCCCATCTCTCCTGTACCTCTCCTGCCTGTCTTCATCCTCTTCCTCCCTTTATCTGCCCCGGGTATGTGTTCTCTTCTCTCTCCTCCTGATTCTACAGTGGCATCCCTGCTCCACTTGGCCCCAGGGGGGCGCTCCAAACAAGGAAGAACCTGACCATCCCCAACATGTTATGGCAGAAGGAACCGGGATCTTGGAGTCAAACCTAGATTAGCTGAATGGACAAGTCCCTAATCTTTGGACACTATGGTTGGTCCACCATTATTATGAAGAATATGGAAATAATGATGGGACCATGTCTGACATCCAGTAGGTGCTTTGTGAAAGGGAAGTTTCTTTTCTCTCTCTTCCAGCATGGGTGTTGTGATTGACAAGCAAGAAACGAAATAGCGCAGGGTCACCTGCACCCACACTCAGCCTGTCCCGCTCCTTAGCACCTCTACCGCTGAGGAAGTGTTTGGAAACAACTCTAGCACCCCCCCAGTGCCAGTTAACAGCTTTTGGCTAATGGTGCCTGATATACTTTTTAAATTACACAAGTAGTACATGAATACATTATTAAAAAAATTGAATGAATGAATGAACTGATTTTTAATTAATTAATTAATTAATTAAAAAATTTTTTATGTCTTTTATTTCTTTTTGAGAGACAGTGAGAGCAGGGGAGGGTCAGAGAGAGAGGGAGACACAGAATTTGAGGCAGGCTCCAGGCTGCCTCTGTCAGCACAGAGCCTGATGTGGGGCTCAATCCCATGAACTGTGAGATCATGACCTGAGCCGAAGTTGGACGCTCAACCGACTGAGCCACCCAGGCGCCCCTGAACTGATTTTTTAAAACTTTAGACAGAAGAAGTGCAGAGGGAGAGGGGCAGAGGGAGAGAGAATCTTAAGCAGGCTCATGCTCAATGTGGAGCCTGATGCTGGGCTCAATCCCATGACCCTGGGATCATGAACTGAGCTGAAATCAAGAGTTGGATGCTCAACTGACTGAGCCACCCAGGTGCCCTGCCCTAATAATATGTTTTAATTGAAATTGCCAAATCACCTTTAAACATAATACATTAATTTTCCCTCCTCCTGAGAGTTTATAATTGTGCCTGTTTCCCCAAGCTTCCTTTAGTCAGAATTGTTCCTGTCTTCCTTAAGTTTCACCACAGTTAAAAAGATCAGCCTGGGTGGCTCAGTCGGTTAAGTGTTTGGCTTTGGCTCAGGTCATGATCTCAAGGTTTGTGGGTTCGAGTCCCGCGTCGGGCTCTGTGCTGACAGCTAGCACAGAGCCTGGAGCCTGGAGCCTGGTTCAGATTCTGTATCTCCCTCTCTCTCTGGCCCTCCCCTGATTGCACTGTCTCTCTCGTCTCTCAAAAATAAATAAAAAACATTAAAAAAATAAAAAAGATCATTGTTTTAGGGGTACTTAGGTGGCTCATTCAATCAAGCATCTGACTTTGGCTCAGGTCATGATCTCACCATTCATGGGTTTGAGCCCCACATTGGGCTCTGTGCTGACAGCTCAGAGCCTAGAGCCTGCTGTGGATTCTGTGTCTCCCTCTCTCTCTGCTCCTTCCTCACTTGTACTCTGTCTCTCTCAAAAATAAATAAACATTAAAAAAAGATCAGTGCTTTTTAAAAATGTTTTTACATTTATTTATTTTTGAGAGACAAAGAGAGACGGAGCACAAGTGGAAGAGGGGAAGAGAGAGAGAGAGAGACACACACAATCTGAAGCAGGCTCCTGGCTCTGATCTGTCAGCACAGAGCCTCGAACTGAACTCAGGAACCATGAGATCATGACCTGAGCTGAAGTCGGACACTCAACTGACTGAGCCACTCAGGCACCCCCAAAAGATCAGTGTTTTAGGTTTTCTGCGAATCAGATGGGGCGAGATCAAAATTATTGTGCTTGTCAATGGTTCTCAAGAGCCATGTGGATCTGCAGTCTTGGGACCCTTCTCCAAGGGAGCCAGACCCCCAGGGTACAAGATGGGAAGCATTGCTGTTGGGCTGTGTCCTGATAAAGTGAGTGGTTCACTGCAAGTCGAGAGCGGACTGGCTACATTTTCGGATTCTTTTTTCCGATCCCTGCACTGAGCCGTGACTCCATAAGGGACGCTTATACCTGGTTGAAATATGAAGCCATTCGGCTGAAGTGGTTGCCTCCTAGTTGGGACTGAATTGGTGATCTTCACCCCATTAAGGCACCTGCCTTGGCTGGTGAAAAGATGGTGGGTGAAGGCTCGGAAGGATACCTGGGCGTTGCCATGGCTGTGTCCCTGCTGCACCCCTGCTTTGTGCACTCTGTGTGAAGAGATTGCTGACCCCTGCTTCCCTGGTTAAGATACATGGTGAGGGTGGCAGGTGAGGGTAAGGAAGGATGATGCACACTCGTGGAAAGAACTGGACGAAAAGTTTTGTCCATTTAGACCCTGTTTTGTCCATTAGGGCACCGTGGCATGTTATTCCCTTAATCAGTCGATGCCACGGTGGTCCTATCTGGAAAATGGGGACATGAGGGCTTACCTTACCCAACTCCTACCCCTTGCAATATGATCATGGTGACATGATGTCTGTGAAGGCATGTCAGAGTGTCTCTGTGCTCTGCCAAAGCCAAACTCAGCTTGCAAAATCCGCAGACTCTGCAAACTAGAGACGTGCCCCTTTCCTGGTAATTATTCAGTAATTATTCACATAAGAAGGATTTCATTGTTATGTTTCATATATTTGTCGCAGTTGATGGCCTTTTAATAGTGGCATTGAGTTTGTGTACAGAAAGGTTATTCATTTTAAGATTTCTGGGCCTTAATTGTTATTTGTTTTGCTTGGTTCCAGTGCGCCATAAATTAGTGATATCCACAGAGCGTGTTTGTCTTGGCATCTTGGCGCATTGTCTGCAGAGAGCCCTGTTTGGCCTGGCACTGGCTTGGATTTCCCCATCTGTTTCTGATGTTTACATTGTTAAAGATACGACAGACACATAGGACACGGCCACATGCAGAGACGGAACTTTTTTCCACTCCAGTGCATCAAACAAGGTCTGAGCCTGTAATAAGCACAGTCCTAAAATACACTCAAGCCTGCTTAAGGCCGGCCCAGCCTTGGTGATGGGGGGATTGATTGCCAGGACCCTGGAGTATTCACTCTTAGGAATGTGTCCAGTGAGCTCAACAGCTCAATCTCCAGAAACTCATTTTTGCCTTGGATTTGAGAAAAAAGAACCACACTGCTGAGTGTGCCCCTAAAAATCAAAGATGGGAAACCTGGGTAACCAATCCCCAAAGAATTCTAGTGCCATATCCCCGAGGCTAATCTGTCCCATGGGCCAGGGGCCCACGAGGGACTGGTGCTTTCTGTCAGCACCAGTGGAATGGCTGGTCCTGATCCCCAAGCAGTTCTACACTGTCACAATGTGCTAAAGTGGGGCCCATATTGTTTTTGTGAAATAATCTTAAATTTTCCTCATGGTGTGAGAGACCACAGGAGGGGAGGAAAGGAGCGGGTGGTCAAGTAGACTGGGCAGGAGAGCTCCATTTGGCTTCTGTTGGGAGCAAAGGCTTTGAGGAGGGAGGGGATGGGGACGATAACCTCCTTAACCTCCCTAAATCAGAGGGGGGGCGGGGAGAGAGCGAGGGTGTGCATGTGACTGCATGTGTTTTTGTGTGTGTGTGGGTGCATGCACGGGCGTGTAGATGGGTGGAGAGAGAGACAGCAGGTAGAGATTGAATGTAGCAAGGACACTGATGGAGGCAGCCAACAGCCTTCTGGTTAGCTGAGGGCCAGGCTTTGATATCTGCTCTCACATCGTTATTTTCATCCTGAGTGTCCCTCCTCTGTACCGACTTCAAGTGTTGCCCTCGGTGGCTCAGAACAAAACGTGCCCTCTCTTGCTAAGCTGATACCCCTTTCAGTCCCCTGAAGTGAAGGAGCTGACAGGTTGGCTGAGTCCGTTCTCCCCTACGGACCCACAAGGGCCTGAGGTCTGGGTTTGCAGAACTCGGAGAGGAGAAAGCTTCAGGTCCTCAGCTTCTGTCGGAGTGGAAACCATTCTACTTTGTCTCTTGCCTTCCAGGTTTATGCTTTTCTAATTTGGCATCTTATTTGGGTCGATGTAGCCCCCTGTGGAGGGTGAGAGGGTGGCAAATTACAAAGGATGATTTGATGTTGCTGGCTGGCTCAAATATCTGCACGCTGCCCCCAGGAAAATGTTTCAGTTCCCTAATCCAGACCCTCCATCTTGTGCCAGCTGCCCTGTCTCCTAAGTAACCCCCGTCTCCTCTTCCCAATGCATTCTCCATCCTGCAGTCAAGACGAACTTTCTAGAACACTTGGGGGAAGGATACTATATTGAGATGTCCACTGGTGTCCTGGTCTTGTTCTATTTCCCCCATCATAACGACTCCTACGCCATGCCTACTTCTGCCAAAGGTCACTGGACTCTGCCCAACAACCCCAGGAGAGTCCACCTTTCCTGCACAAAAAGTGGGAATTACCTGCAGAGAAACGAATGCCATTCTTAGCCGTGTTTCCCAGAGTTTGAACTTCTTGAGGGGATTATGCTAAGAACAATGTTAGGGTGGGGTGTGGGGGAGGATAAAGAAGTGGGGGCACCAAGGACCTAACCTGCTTACAGCCTGCCACTTTCTGTCCTGCTGTTTCTTTGCCCTGGAAACTCTGACTCCCCACCCTCCACCTTTCCCGTCATTCTTCAAAGCTCAGCTCAGGTGTGACCCTAGGAACACATCTCAGACTCTTCCTTCCTGGGGATCATCATTAAGGCCTGTGACTTGCCTGCCTTTGATCCGTGGCACCTGGCAAGGTGCTGGGCAGGTTTGTTGAGTGACCGCTGGCTGGGGGCTCTCTGGGGGCTTCTCTCTAAGGTAACCTTTGGGTTGTCCTGGTGCTCCTGCTCATTTGTGCTGGGACATTGGGCAAGATCTTTTCATGCACCTGTCAAGTAAGGAAGTATGGCTGGGTAATATCTCAAATCCTTCCCAGGGCTGATATTCCCAGGAGACAATGACTTGGCGCTAGATCAGGTAAATGGCCACACTAATCTGTTCCTTTTTATTCCATCATCTTCTCTACTCTAGCCCTGGTTTCTGCCGAGGAGCTGTGATCAGGGAAGGGCGGACATGCAGCTGTCATCACCCGGGGATCCAGAACTTTCCCTTTTTAATTGGCACTCATCTAGCATTTTTTTAATGTCAGTGAACTTTAATTCCCTCTGTCCAGTTCTGCAAGCCAGAAACCATCACTGCCCCCATTCAATCCACTCCTTGGTCCTAAATAGCTTCAGTCTGTTGAACCCAAGCTCTCCCGTCCTTTCCACCTCTGACCCTGCCCAACCGTCAACACTGCCAGCAGCTGCCCTCTCTCTCCTGCTTTCTTCATCTCACACCTGCATTGCTGCAAAGTACCTGGTACACCTGCTGTCCACACAGCCACTCTGCCTCCTTCTTTCCCATTTGGACTCCACGCTCCAGCCAGAGGGATTTCAGAATTAAATCTGACCTTGCCACTCTCCGTTTCAAAACCTGTTCTTAGGAAAAACAAAATTCTAGTCATGGCTACAAGCTCTTGCCCTTTTCTTTCTTTCCTTCTTTCTTCTTTTTTTTCTTTTTTTAAGAGACAGAGTGAAAGCTCGAGTGGAGGGGGAGGGGCAGAGGGAGAGAGAGAGAATCTCAAGCAGGCTCCACACTCAGTGCAGAGCCCGATGCAGGGCTCAATCTCATGACCCTGGGATCATGACCTGAGCTGAAATCAAGAGTTGGGTGCTCAACAGACTGAGCCACCCAGGCGCCCCCCTGCCTGCCTCTCTAACCTCTTTTCACACCAGGTCTCTCCTCAGGTTTATTTTCCCAGTTACTCTAACTCTCTGGTTCTTTCATTTCATGCTCCAGGATTCTCTCTGTCATGGGGCTTTTGTACATGCTTATTTTCTGTTACATTGCAACTTTACATTCGTGAGTGTAATTTTCTCATTGGTATCTGTTTCCTCTAATACTCTTAGACCCAGGCAGGACTATCTCTGGTTCTGTTCACTATACTATCTCTACACCTAACATGGTATTTGACACTCAATAAAAATTTGCTATATGAATAAATGAAGGAAGAAAGGCAGGAGGGACAGCACACCCTGGTCCACATTTGTATACTTACTTTACAGGAACGTATCCAGATTGTCATGCTAACTGGTAACTACTACATTTAATAAAAGGAAATTTTACTTGGGCAACCGTGTTCCTTGCATTTTATTAATCAAAATCTTAATATTCTAAAGAGAGTCCAGATTTGCTCCATTGTAAAAGGTTCCATATGGCTTTAAGAATTAGCTCTAATAAAATGATGAATGGCTCTTCACTCCATTAACAAATGATCATTAATTTTAATTCATACATCTGACATCTGTTCCTGATCTCTGTCCTTTCAAGTGTAATTAAAATAATTGTAAATATGCGACCCATCGCTGGAAGTTACAGGTGACTGTACTATGTCATGTTTACTCTCCAGCCAGTGAGACTCCCTTTCTCTGAGGGTGGGGCCCTTTCCAGCTGGTGCTCCATCAGCATAGGGAAGGGGGTGCTGTTGTGAGGAACGGATATGGGGTTGAGCTATGTGGGAGGCAACCGTTGAAAGAGATGGCTCGAAAATAGATTTTTCTCCCATGTGACCATGAACCTGTTCTGCAAAGGGGCAACTTTGCTTCTGTGGCCTTTTTGCTTTAAGTATCCACCCAAGAAGTGGTAAGATTTCCAGGAGCTGGAAAAGCCTTCCTTCTCACTAACACTCCCCCAAAGAGCCTAATCGAACATGCCTGAGATGATGATGATGATGATGATGATTCTTCTTCTTCTTCTTCTTCTTCTTCTTCTTCTTCTTCTTCTTCTTTATTTATCTTTAAGAGAGAGAGAGAAGGGGGGAAGAGGTAAAGAGAGAGAGAGAGAGAGAGAGAGAGAATCTGAAGTAGGCTTCAGGCTCTGAGCTGTCAGCATAGAGCCCAATCTGGGGCTTGAATTCACAGACTGAGAGTTCATGACCTGAGTTGAAGTCAGATGCCCAACCAACTGAGCCACCCAGGTGCCCCTGTCTAAGATGCTTTTAAGAAATAAAAGATTCTTTCTCACCATTAGAAGAACTGTAAATTAAGATGCTTTTGGAAGAGGAGGTATTTGAATTCACACTCATGTGTGAATGACTGACATAAGGTTATTTCCCAAAGAGGAAATTTTGATATGGAAAGCATCCTGAGTGCCTAGAGTAAGAAAAAGGGCCCAGAAAGGAGAGGCTTGACAAGACTGTGTGGCCTGGGCATTTCCAGAACTTTCAGGTTTCAGACCTTACTAAGCCTTTGTTAGAATAACAGGGGACCAAACCCTGGAACAGGCAGCATTTGGAAGGTGATAGCTCTGGAGTCAGAATATTGTGCCAAGCTTGTCCTTAGGCTCAATTCTAGGATTACTCATGGGCAACCCATGGACGGTGTCCTTCTCCGTGTGTGCAGGAGTCTCTGGTCACTGGCATGCCGGAGAAAACTGGCCTCCATAAACAGAGTCAGAACCCACTGCCAAGCCACTCCCTTGTGAAACCTCTCATATCTCTTTCTGGGAGAAAACAGGCTTTACTGTGGATGAAATAAAGTTTTAATACACTTGGGAAAAACCATGGAACTGAAGTGTTTTCCATATACCTGGATCTAAATTGTTACAGGGAAATTTTATTGTAATGGGGCCCATGATCTCAGAAACCAGGTTTTTATCCGGAGGCTATTCTACTTTTATAACCACATCAAATCGGTGGAACATATGAGCTGATGACAATTTTGTTTCTCAGATCTGTCGTGTTTGTGAAACCGATTTCTGCTCTTGACACAGGTTACGCTATGAGGTTGTTGAATCTGGGAGGGAAGAGTGAATATCTCCCCCTTCCCTCCTTTCTGGGACTCTGTTTCTTTTTTGCACCTAGGAGAGGAGGGGTACTGGTGATGCTGGTGCTGGGAACAGAGAGGAGAAAATTCCTGAACTCATTTCTCGTCTTCCATTCTCCCCATTGCTTTTACGGGGCGGGGGGAGGGTGTGGGGGAAATTGCTGCCTTGGTTACAGCTCACGTGTAAGCAGAAGAGGTGGCCGTGATGTTGTAATAATCCTGGTGGAGGAGATGGTTTGAGTGGTAAAAGAGGTCGTAAGCATCTTTTCTGTTTTCTCCTGGGGCTCTTCCCTTATTGAATACAGGAGAATGTTCCTTGACTTAGCATTGGCTCTTCTCAAGTTAGTGATATATTTACTACATTCTTTCACGATGTGACTTTCTCCATCAATTACTTCGCTAATCTCTAATCTAAATGTTTAAAATATTACCTTTGGACATCTGTAGGCCCATGGCATTCGACAGAACATGGCAATTATTTCTGGCCTTAAAATCAATTGAATCTGAGCACATATTTGAATTCTAAATGGCAACACTTAACAATAGATGAGGTATGTTTCTTTGAGTTGGTGGGAAGAAATAAAATTCTGTATGTAAAAAGTTGGATAGCTGGGTGGAGAAAATAACTATGTTTTGCTTTGTAAGAATGTATTTTAGCGTAGTTCGCTGGATATTCTGGAAAAAGGAACTCTGAAGTTTCTCTAAAAGTGAGTAATTATCGTGAGAGGTTGAGGTGAGGGAAAATGCCACCTTCCAGAACTAACCACTATTAATATTCCCCCAGACTTTTTTCCTGTGCAACTATCTTTATATCTTTCAAAAGTCATCTCCTATTATGCATACTATTATTAGCTGCTTTTTTCACTTAACGATATTCTGTGGCTATGTTTCCATAACAATTACCTTCTATTTCTTTTTTTTAAACGGCCACACAGAACCTAGTTGTGGAAGTGCACATTTATTTACTTAGCCAGCCCTCTGTGGAGACACTTTCAGGTTGCTTCCTATTTTTCACCTTTATAAACAGCTTGGAGATAAATATCATTTTTACATCTTTTTAAAATTTGGCCAATTATTTTTATAGAATGAATCTTAGTATCCCTGCCCCGGATATATCCACTTAGAAACAAAAATATGTCTGCTATAAAAATGCGAAGAAAATGCCTCTCCGACCCCTGTCTCTCCTCCTCATACTCAGCGAGGCACATTCCCATGCTGTTCCGTTAAGCTGAGGTCAGAAAGGGTTAGTGAGACATGGGAAGGATAACTTCCTATTAAAACAACAACGACAGCAGCAGCAATAGCAAACAAGTCCTATTTGGCATTTTTCTTCTGATTCCACTTTGTTTCTTCACTCTTTCCCTCTGCTGTCCCTGGATATTCCATTTGCCTACTCTATCTTGCACAGAATGTATCCTTTTTGGAACTTGGGTGCCAAGCCGTCCTTCAATTCTGTTCTCAGCTTTAGGTATTCAGAGGGAGCCAAAGAGACCTCATAATCCTATAGATCCATCTGAGAGAGGGAGAGAGGGAGAGAGGGAGTGAGAGAGAGAGAGAGAGAGAGAGAGAGAGAGAGAGAGAGAGAGAGAGGGCAGGCATGGGGGAAGAAGGATAGAGAGAGAGGAGAGGAGGCAGAAGGGGAGGGAGAAAGAAACGATTTCACTAACAAAGAAACAAAGCGGACATCGAGATCTGTTTGTTTATTCCTGAACCTCTACTGTATTGTTTTACACATTGCAGCTTTACAGCACAGTTTAAGTACTGGGCAAGGCAAGACTTTTGGAACTCTTAAAAAAAATTTTTTTTTAACATGTATTTGTTTTTGAGAGAGAGTGAGACACAGCGTGAGCAGGGAGAGGCAGAGAGAGAAGGAGACACAGAATCCGAAGCAGGCTCCAGTCTCTGAGCAAGCGTTCAGCACAGAGCCCAGCGTGGTGGGGCTCGAACCCACGAACCGTGAGATCATGACCTGAGCTGAAGTTGGACACTTAACCGACTGAGCCACCCAGGTGCCCCTTTGGAACTCTTTTTGAGAGGATCAAGTTAAACAGAGATGCAGGGCAAAGATCAGAAGAAGGGGGAAACATCAAGGGGTTTATTGGGGAGGGGGGAGTGGATAGGAAACTCCTGTCTGATTGGTAAAGATTTTGAAGCCCAGGGAGCTCTCCCAGCTCCTCAGGAGGGAGGTTTGCTGGGATATCCTCAAGTTTGGGCAAAGCAATCTGCTCTCTCACTCATGTCTCAGTAACAACAGCAACAACCCCGTGACTGAAATAAGTCCCAGGGACAGAGCAATGACTTTAGCTGGAGTAATAATCAATTACATTGCAACACCGTCAGTGTAGCCCATGGGTGCAAAGTGCATCAGGATAAGAAAAATCATCAAATTACTCAGGCCATGGCTAACCTGGTTCCCCTGAATGTAATCCAAGGGTGAAACACTCACATTTCTTAAGTAGCGTTTCCTTTTATTTTGACCCCTAACAAGTTCTATTTCCTCTTAAAATTGAAATAAACATTGATTTTTTATTGTTGCTGTTGCTGAACAGTTTCTGATGGAGAGTCTTCCCGTTTCTGAGTTTTAACCTACTACTGTACTTCCAAGCCTAAGGAGAAATTGATTTCAGGAAGTCAAAAGATACAATTCTGTTGAACGGTTTTCATTTTACAATGATAGCTTAGTAGCAAATGAGGACATTAGAATAAACATCATGAGGTCCTGGCTGTGAGCATCAATAGTGTTTTTTTAATAGCTATTAGAGATATCGAGTGTTCCATTTTATAATACCATTTGTGATTATGCTGGAGTGAGCAGAAAAGAGGAGGCTATGGTACTATGGATTTTTTTTTTTTTTGATGCATTAAGGAGGCGTATTGGATTCAGAATCCAAGATTTTGGTTTCAGGTCAAGCCCTACCACCTCTGTATCCTCAGTGTGCCGCATTTCTGTGGATCTCAGTCATACTGTCTGTAAAATAGGGAAAATAAGTCCAGCCTTACCCATATTTTGGGTTGTTGAATGGACTGAAAAAAATAATGCATGAAAAGCTACTTTGTAAAAGGTGAAGCATGATTAATCTTAAGATACTACTGTTCAGAGATTATTCCTGTAAAGTGCCACACAATTACTTAGGAAGATGAAACATCGGTCAACGTCCTTCTGAATGGTACTTTGTAAATAACTCATTTAACCCATGAATTGATTTTCAGACCTGGTCCAAAAAAAAGCAGTTCCAATTCACTTTCCTTCAGCATTGGGGGTGATGGTCACATCATGAGAAAATCTAGGCTTTTCTGTGGGCTGGTTTGTTTTTTCTGAGAAGAATCAGGGGCGCCTGGGTGGCTCAGTTGGTTAAGTGTCCAACTCTTGATTTCGGCTCAGGTCATGATCTCATGATTCATGAATTCAAGCCCTGCATCAGACTTCACATGTGCAGAGCCTGCTTGGGATTCTCTCTCTCTCTCTTGCTCTCAAAAATAAATAAGTATTTAAAAAAAAAATCAAATCAATTGCCCTTTGGCACCTGGGCATGGCAGACTGGATACTTCAGACCTGTGGGTCTTAAACCTGGATTTCCATCAGACTCCCAGGGAACTTTTACAAAGTGCTGATCGCAAATTCTCACTCCAGACCTACTCCGTCAGAATCCTCAGCAGCTGGGCCCCCAAACCTGTGTTTCCAACCAGCTCCCCAGTGCCTCAGACGCATAGCTGGATTTGCAGTGACTCTTGGTGTAGGAACCAGAAGGTGAAGGTTCTGTTGTTTCTCTGTCAGGTACTAGTTGATTTTCTCTTGGCCTTACTTTTGACCTTAAAATGTCTGTTTTTTTTTAAATTAAAATTTGTTTTAACGTTTATTTTTGAGAGAGAGAGAGAGAGAGAGAGAGAGAGAGAGAGAGAGAGACAGAGAGAGAGACTGAGCACGAGCAGGAAGGGGCAGAGAGAGAGGGAGATACAGAATCTGAGGCAGCTCAGAGCCCAATGCAGGGCTCGAACCCACAAGCCATGAGATCATCCCCGGAGCCACCTGGGTGCCCCAAAATGTCTGTGTTTCTAAGCTGTGATCAAAATCCAGGAGAAGAGGATTCTTCAGATACTTCAGACCTATAAGCAATGAAACATTTGACGCCAATCTGAAGACTTAAACTATCCTGAGAACCCCTCATTGTTTTCGTTTAATAGTTGGGATTCTGGAAGCCTCTTTCCCTGAAATGAGTCCCATAGTTAAAGGATTATGGGACCCACAAAGAATCTATGACCCCTACATGACCTTCCAGCTCTGACAACCTGTGGTCATACAGCCACTATTCAAATGCTCTCAGAGAAGGTGCTATAAGCTTTCTTTTGTCAGATGCCTAGGTGGCTCAGTCGGTTAAGCGTCCAGCCTTGGCTCAGGTCATGATCTCTCGATTTGTGGGTTTGAGCCCTGCATCAGTCTCTGTGCTGACAGCTCAGAGCCTGGAGCTTGCTTCGGATTCTGTGTCTCCCCCTCTCTCTGACCCTCCCCTGCTTGCACTGTCTTTCTCTGTCTCTCAATAAATAAATAAAAGACATTAAAATTTTTAAAAAAAACTTTCTTTTGTTTCATGTTCTAGTTATTAAAAGTCAGCACAAACCTTCACAGCACGGAGAGACCAGCTTTGAGGATAATTTGGGTCTTCAAAGAACACTCCTCTGCCTCCTTGAAAAAGTTGTGTTAAAGCAATTAAATGTTATCTGAAGGAAAGAAAAAGCACAAGCTGACTGTGGAATAACGGGAATAGTGTTAACAAAACAATCCTTACCCTGGGATCAAAGCCAGAGAGAGGCAGAGAGACAGTGTGCAGGGGCTGAGGGGAGCGGGGGAAGAGAGGGAGGTGTTAGAATCGCTTTGGTTCAATTTGGGATTCGAATGCATGATTTGGGGATAGTCTCCTGAAGTCAGAACAATCGCTGGCAACAGTTACACGAATGGCCCCATGAGAACTCACAATGCAAGAGACACTGCATTCTGCATCTCTGTTCAGGCAAGGGGCCAAATACAGGAACAAAACAAACAAGTGGACATAATTGTTTGCCATTCAAGGGCATATGGTGTGTGGAGATTCCAGAATGCCGGGGTGATCTCATTTGAACGACTGTTCTTGTTCCAGAAGCCCGGGATCCAGATGAGCAGGAGGCTGTCTGAAGGGTGAGGTGGGTCCTGGTCTCCATTTCTGATGCTGAAACTGTGGTTCTCAGCTTCGGCGCCCAAGGTATTCTACTGGAGCATGGCTGCAGTAGACGGTCATTGTTTCCAAAACTCAAATCTCTCCCACAAAGGACAAAGCAGTTCCATGACTGAAGAGATTTTAGAAATAAGTGATGGACTGAAGAGGATCTCCAAAAAGGAGTAGCAGAAAGTCCTTTGAGTAACAGTGGGAATAAGGGCGCTGAGTCCCCATGTAGCAATGGGCGAGTGGAGTGTCTTGCGCTTTTGTTGCATTGTTTGTGGAGCTTTCAGACAATGGGGAAGGCTGAGCTGTGGCCTGAGAAGGGCTGTGAGAGGTAACTGCATCTTAGACTGTAGGCTTCCTGGCTCAGAAGCAAGAATTCATGGAGTGCCATGCTCTCTGGGGGCAGGGAGGGAAGGTGGACATGGATGTTAATTGATCTAACTCTCCAAGCCTGTGTGTACTTAGGGAGTTAGTTCATTGCTTCTGGGCCATGTTACAAGGCTCAGAGGGAGAAATTCTTAGGCCAAATACATCTGGGAAACAGTCGAAGTAAAACAGGATTTTTTTTTTTATTGCAGGACTTTTCATAACCTTTGGTATTCTAGGAAAGGGATATTGTATGCAGCTTTTTCCAAGTGATCTGCTCATGGAAACATTTATTTGCATGGCATCTCTTGGGACTAATGTTCTATGGAACACACATTGCAAAGGAAAGAAACCGGGTCAAGGAATCTTAGGGACCCTAGTGTCTGTTTCCTCCTCTTAGAAATCAGGTTATAGATCCTGAGAGAGAAAATGGTTTCCTCAGGATCACGCAAATGGTTTTTGGCTCACACTGGAAGAGAAACTAGAGTATCATGTAGAAAGTGACAGGTCTTAGGAATCCGGGTATACCCTTTCTACTACATTACATTGAACTTGTCACTGTACAGGGATTGGATGCTATTCCATAGAAAAGCTGAGGTCAAGAAAGACATTTAGTCAGGCGTCAGGTTTTGGAGGGGGTTGAATGCTGGATACTTTTGAATTTTATCCAAGTGTGTTATACTTCCTCTTGGCACTTTTTACACCATATCATCGGCGCCACTGGCTGATTATGTTATTTTGCTCACATCTTGTTTATTTCCCCATCTTTGCTGTGGTGGGTGGAGTCTATTTCCTTGTCTCCTTGGTGTTGGGCTTGGACATGTGTATGGGCTGAATTGCTCTTCCCCACCCCCTTTCCCCCCAATTCATATGTTGAAGCCCTAACCCCCAGTACTTTAGAATGTGACTATTTGGAGATAAGGTCTTTAGAGATGTGATAAGTTAAAATGACGTTAGGAAGATGGGCACTAATCCGGTGTGGCTGGTGTTCTTATGAGAGAAGAAGTTTAGGGCACAGACAGGCACAGAAGGAAGACTGAGTGTAGACATAGGAAGAAAGGACCATCTACAAGCTAAGGAGGGAAATTACAGAAGAAACCAACTCTGCCAGCACCTTAATCTTGGACTTCTAACCTCTAGAACCGTGAGACAGTAGATTTCTGCTGTTTAAGCCAGCCAGTTGGAGGTACTTTGTCACAGCAGACGTGGTAAACTAGCAGAATGTCTGAGAGAAGGTTCATGAAGGGCCGGTGGCTGTCACCAAGGAACCATCAGGATCCCAGGCCTTTTCCATCTTGTGACTCTGCTGTCTTCAACACATGGTGTCCAGCGTCAGGGCAGTTGTCTACAAGAAGATGGTGGTGGGAGAATTGTTTTAGGGGCAGTTTTTGGAAGTGGTGGTATATGTCACTTCCACTCACATTCCATGGTTAAAATTCCGCTCATGGGCACACCTGCTGTGAAGGATGCTGGGAACTGTAGTCTGGCCATGCACCAGGAAGAAGAGGAAGTGGATTTGGGGATTAGCCAGCCAGACTTGGTAATATCTCTTAACTACTCTGTAGAATAGAATGTGTGAGAAAACGCCAATAATTTCTCTCAGATCACAGGGCTGGCTAGGAACGGGCATATACTTTATAAAAGAAACTTGTGATCATTAAAAAAAAACTGTATAGAAGTGTGAATATAAAAAGTAACAGGCCCATTTGTTCTCCCTCTCCTAAAGCCTGGTCCCGGAGATCAGAGCCAGCCCCAGGGCCTCATGGACAGGAATATCCCATTTGCTAAGGTGGTTTGTGTGAGGTGAGGCGCACGGATGAACAACTGCCCAGGGTGTGTGTTCCTTCCCTAACACACAAATCACTTTCTCGGCCCTGGCAGTGCCCTGATTGGGAAATCACCTCCATTTCTACACACGGGGAAACTAATACTGCTTCAGTTTCTTACTGGCATTTATTTGGTGGCAACTGACTGAGACTCAGACAAGGTTAGGAGGTCTGAAAAGTATCAGATCATTTTGGCTAAAATGAGTTGAATGTTAGCTGGTGGAACCACCCAGACACATCCGCAGTGATTATTACTAATTTTTTTTTAAAGTTTATTTATTTACTTTGAGAGTGGGGGGAGGGGCAGAGATGGAGGGAGAGAGAGAATCGCAAGCCCCGACACAGGTTGACCTCATGAACCATACAATCGTGACCTGAGCCAAAACCAAGAGTCAGGCGCTTAACCGTCTGAGCCCCCAGGAGCCCCAATTATTCTGATTTTTAATGCTGGCGGTCTTTGCACAATGAAACACAGCCTTGACGGTAGCTTCAACTTTGGTACAACAGTGGTGTTTGGACTCCCTTGCTTTTCTCTTTACACCTGAAAATGTTGATTCTATCTAAATAAGCTTGGGGCAATTTGCGACAAATTTTCCCATATTAGGCAAAGAGGTGAGTTGAGATGGATTACCATCAAGTCTTTTTTCCCCCAGGGAACATTTGTTCTAAGCACAGGAACAGCCCTCAGGTTTTGCCCTCCCCGACATTTGCAACACTCCCCTTTGTTTTTTGCTGTTTGATTCTCTTGGGCATCTCTTATCTCCCAGGAACATTTATGCTATTGCATTGTTAGAAAATACGTTTTAATTCTCTTTAGGTGAAACATATGCCTCATTTACTTTTCATTCAACAAACATGTATCAAATGCCTTTTGGTGCCAGGTCCCCAGAGTACTAAACTGAATGAGACAGTCCCCTCCTTCCACACCTGCTGTCTACGGGGGTTGGCCCATTGTCACCGAAACTTGTATGGTGGGAAGCTGTGTTATCTTATTCTGTGTTCCAGGCACAGTTTAATGCATTGAATGAAAAGAGTGAACATAATCTTGATAGCCTTAAAATTTTAAAAGGTATCATTTTGGACATACACACAAATGTAAATAGCTTCCCTTATTAGTTGAGCAGGAAGTGAGGACAGTATTGCTGGAAAATAGCACATTGCTCAAAAATGAAGTGGAATGAATCATTGACTGTATTAGAAAGTAGTTCTCTATTAAATAAATTATTGAACCCATTTGGGAAGGGCCTAATAAGAACATAGTCTATATTCTGCCTTTTCCTTCTGTCTGTCCTTCCTTCCCTCTTTTCCTCCCTTCTTGCTTCCCTCCCTCTGCTATCTCTCTCCCTCCCTCCTTTGATCTTTTTATCTTTTTTAACATTTATTGGAAACTGCCACATTCACGATGTTCTATAGCTAGGATTTTCCAGTATAGACTTGATTTTAATAATTTTATCATTTTCCAATAAGATGTTTTATTAAATATTTAACTAAATGTGATTTGGTTTCAGTATCCTTGTTAAACTTTTCACATAACAGGACCCACAAAATGGAAAAAATATCTTTGCTAGGCCTTGCACTTTTCTCTCTGGTTTGGGCAATATGCCCCTGGGTATTGTTAAGATTCTGGAATAGGCTGGAATGTGACAGTGTGGGGACACACAGGTGAACAGAGCTCAACTCCTGTTATGATCTAACAGGAGAGATAAGGTGAAATCTGAATCTCTTTCACAAAAGCATAATTTACTGAGTGCACATCACCTTCCTCATTGGTTTTCCCCGGTCAATCTTCTGGAAGTGTAGAGAAAGCGAGAAATTACTTCCACTTGATTTTTATCCCTGTACATTTAGGTTCAAAACAACCTCTCTAGACAATATGTTTCCCAAGAATTGGCTTTTTGTTGATTTGATAAAATCCAAGATACTGAACTCATTGGGAGAATTTGACTTCTCTGTTGCAAGTTGTGGGGGCCAAGAAACTCTGGCCATCTGTTTTTGTAAAGCCTGGGGCTAAGAATGGATTTTACATTTTTAAATGGTTGACAAAAAAAATCAAAAGAATGTTTCATGACTTGAGAATATTATATGAAATTCACGTTTCCGTGTCCATAAATAAAGTTTTATTGGAACACAGCCATGCTTATTAATTTACATATTGTTCATAGCTGCTTTTGCTACAATGGCAGAATTGAGTATTTGTGATAGAGGCCATATGGTCCAGAAGAAAAGCTGGAAATATTTATTATCTGGTCCTTTAAGAAGGCTTGCTAACCCCTGATATATTGTTTTATTTGCTAGTGGAGAAAAGCTAAAAAGGCATTTAACACCTGGACCCAGAATCTCTACTAGAGAAGGAATGGTCTTTGTTTAGAAAAATTCTCAGATGGACCATTTGGATGTGAAAGGTTGGGAGTAGCACCCCGCTGCTTTGTATAAAAATGGAGGACAGATGCCCCTGTCCCTAACCTTCCTTGTCCAATTTAGAAAGAAGAAGACTCTTCTAGTAAAATGTACTTAGGTTTGAATCCCACCTCTATGTCACTTCGACAGTCATTTAACCATTCTGAGCTTCAGGTTCTTTATTTGTAATATGGGAACAATAGTCAAATTTGCCTCTCAAGTTTGTTTGATGGCAAAGTGAATTAGTATATATAAAGCACTTAACATAGAGCTTGGCACATACTATTTTCTTAGCCTGTCCCTTGCCATTTTCTGCCCTTCTCCTCCTCCTCCCTTCTTCCTCTTCCTCCTCCTCCTCCTTCCTCTGCTTCTTCTTCTTCTTCTTCTGAGAGAGAGAAAATCTCAAGCAGGACCCACACTTAGCATGGAGCCCAATGTGGGGCTTGATCCCGTGACTCTGGAATCATGACCTGAGCCGAAATCAAGAGTCGGCCGTTTAACCTACTGAGCCACCTGGGTGCCCTGAGCCTGATATATAATAAGCTTGCAATCTCTTCTAGCTAGGATTTATGATTATATTTATAGGATATAGGAAAATTAAATGAAATAGTATATGCCAATGCCTGGAATACTGGCTAGCAAAGTCACTTTTACACTCCAATGGAAGATACCCTGATGTTTGATCCTTCTTGGACCCATGTCTCTGATGTAGTCTGATCTACAGATGATTGGATGTGTATCTGAAGCCAGAGCTGGTATCAGGGACACCTGGAGGGTCTGGGTAGTGTGATCCTTGGATGTGAAGGGTGGCTGTGATTAACAATGGGTTTTAGTATAAACGGTGTCCTTACATAGAGCTGACATTGTCTCGTCAGGGGATTGGACATGAAGAAATCAGCTAGTGGTGCAACAGGAAGTACAGTATCCAGAAAGAATCAATGGATAGTGATGGCTATTTGTTTGATTTTCCAAGAAAATAAGGAATTCCCAGGAAATAGGGATATTTAACTTCATGCAACAGAGACCAGGGGACACTGAGGAGTGTTTTCTTTTGATGCTGGTGAGTTGTTTAGACCTTGTGTCCTCAGCAGAGGGTTTCCATCAACTATTAATTTAGAACAAATGCCATTGGCTGGCCTAGAAGCTGCTTTTAAACCCTGTGTTAAAGGAGTACACACCATTTCATGTGCGAGTAGTTGTTTAGAGCTTGGGTTCTCATCTAGAAGATGAGCCAAATCTGGTCTCGGCCATTTGGTAACAGGGACCTCGCACAAGTGACTTCACTCATCTGTGCCTGTTGGCTCACCTGTAAGTCAGCAATAATAATGACACCTACGTGTGGCAGCCAGCTGGCCCTCAGTGACCCCCCACCTACCGGTATTCATTCCAGTAGTATCTCCTCCTGCATTGAACCAAGGTTTTCCAGGTGACCTAGAGAACGTACTAGAAGTGACATGTATCACTTTGATTCTCACATTACATGATCAAGGTGAAGCCAGATGCCATCAAGTGAGGACACTCGGGCAGTCTGTAGAGAGGCCCATGTGGGGAGGAACTTAGGCCTGCCCACAGCCCCACGAGTGAACTTGGAAATGGGTCCTCTGCCCCCAGAAGATAGAACCTCTGGCCAAATTTCCAGTCTTGTGAGAGATCCTGAGCCGGAGCCACCCAGCTAAATTTCTCCCCCAATCCCGACTCACAGAAACAGATAATCAATGCTTGTTGTTTTAAGTGCATAGATTTGGGGTAATTTGTTACATATCTAAAACAGCACCCCATAGAGCTGTTAATATTTATAGGGTTCTAGAACATCGCCTACCCTCAGCAATCACCAGGTAAGTGCTTGTCAAACATAAAAATTCACAGATAAATACACACCTAATTCGAGGATTAGGGTGAAGGAAGTGCCCATTTGGTTGGTCAAGACTCAAGTAGTCAAGTCTTGCTGTTTCAAAATCAAAGGCTGCTGCTTTCTTTAGGGCAATCTTGCCTGTTTTCGTAGCAATCTGTGATAAGGAGGAGCCCCTGATTTATATTTCCTGCAGAAGAGAAGAGAGATTGAAATGGTAAGCACCGAAGAAATTAAAAGTCATTTCGGTTTTTCAATTCATTACTTCTGGAAAAAAAACCTCAAGCCCAGCTTCATTACTAGTGCTCCGTTTTAGTGCTGATGTTAATTGCAAAGGCAGTATTTTTAAATTAGAATGTATAAGACCACATGTAATTAACCTGTACAGAAGGGCTGAGACTTCATATTAGACTATTAAATCAATCCCAGCAGAATCACTAATGCTGAGCAATTGATTTGAAAATACTGTACGGGCAGAGTAAAGAAGCTAGATGCTAATTACCATCCAGGAGAATTTAGCACACTCCTCGGATGTAGTTAGAGTGGCAGGCTTTTTCCTCTGGCCCTTAACCCACTCAAAGCTGAGAATGCAAATTAGTTCAGACCGAAGACTTCAAACAATCTGGAGTTTAGGGCAAGAGAGGGTTTTTTCTGCCACTCTGCGAGTGTGATGGACTCTCAAAATGTTTGGATGCCATGACCTGGAAGACTGGACTTGCCTGTTTTGGGGTCCAGGTGAAAAGGAAGACTCTTATTATAGCATTTTGTTAATTAAAATAAAAGAAGTGTTTATTTATTTTGAGAGAGAGAGTTTGTGCATGCGTGCAAGTGGGGAAGAGGTAGAGAGAGAAAATCCCAAGCAGCCTCTGAGAAATTAGCACAGAACCTGACGCGAGGCTCATTCTCAGGAATGTGAGCTCATGATTTGAGCTGAAATCAAGAGTCTGATGCTTAACCGACTGAGCCACTTAGGGGTCCCTGGTTATAGCATTTCTTGATGTCGTGGGCATGAGCTGATCTCTCTACAACTTGCATTTTGCATTCCTCTCTCAACTCATCTCTATTTATGTTTCTTCTTGTAGGTTACCCTGCAACATCCATTGTCTTGCTTTATTCTTTGTCTTTTATACTAAATCATTCAAGCGGCCTGCAAATACCTACTGGCTTACCCAACAAAAAAGACCAGTAACCACAGCAGCTTGCATTTATTGAGTGCTCAGGTGGAGAATGCAAGCTGGCTATCAGAATCCAGTCCTTGCTTCCCCTAAGGGATTCAGGTGCAACCAGCCACAGGACCCAATTATATTTCCCAGATTGTCTTGTGTTGAGGTATGGCCAAGTCCCTCCATGGCACTGTGAGGCAAAGTGATGTGTGTCGCTTCCAGCCTGAACCTTTTCAAAGAATAGGTGTATATCCTCTTGACTCCCTCCCTTTGCTGGCTGGATTCAGAAGGTGACATGGCCCTAGAGCTATGAGATGGAGTGAGTCCGGGTCACTGAATCGCCATGCAGAGAAAGGCCAAGATGAACCAGGTTCACATTCAGGGATCTATCATGTGACAAGAAACATTTTGTGTTTGGGCTATTGTACATTTTAAGGTATGTCTGTTGTCTCCCTTTAGCTTGCCGCTACTAATGTTGCATGCATCATCTCATTTAACTCCCTGGCATCTGTATTAGAGGCACCATTATTATTTTATGTTACAGACGAAGAAACAAAATCTCAGGAGATTAAACAACTTGTCTGAGGACACTTAGATAGTAAACGACAGACCCGGCATTGAGGAAGTGCTAAAGAAGTTCAAAATGTCGTTTTGGGTTGTGGTAATCTACAGGTACAGAGATTCCTCATCTTTATGATTGAGAATAATTAGATAGCCGACCAATACTGATGCTTTACAGCTGCCTTCCATTCTTTTATTAAAAAAAATTATTTTTACATTTATTTATTTTTGAGAGAGTGAGACAGAGCCCAAGAGGGGGAGGGGCAGAGAGAGAAGGAGACACAGAATACACAGAATCTGAAGCAGGCTCCAGGCTCCGAGCAAGCATTCAGCACAGAGCCTGATGCAGGGCTTGAGCCCACGAACTGTGAGATCATGACCTGAACTGAAGTCAGATGCTTAACCGACTGAGTCACCCAGGTGCCCCCAGCTGCCATCCATTCTGACTGGTTGGTGCCTATGCCATGCTGCTGTTAAATATTTTGACTGTTTCTCCTGCTTAAGGCGTAACGTGGTGACTGACGCCTGTCCTCTGTGGCTGTGAGGTTCTGTGGGGCTGCAGAGTGAAGGGGACAGTGACCGCTGAGAAGCCATTCTTGTTCCTTCGGTGCGCCATGATGTGAACGCGGCCCTCACTTGGGCGTTCTTGCTGCAGTGCTGTAAATCTGAGTGTGGCTTTTAAAATAAAAAACCAATAACAACTACAATTTTTACAGAGTGGGGGTGGTGATAGGAGGGAAAGTCGGGGGTCAGTCTTCTTGGTTGGTGGGAGACACAGAATCTGAAGACAGGCTCCAGGCTCTGAGTTAGCTGTCAGCACAGAGCCTGACGTGGGGCTTGAACCCACAAACTGTGAGATCATGGCCTGAACTGAAGTCGGAAGCTCAAATGACTAAGCCACTCAGGTGCCCCAAAAGTGACTCTTTTTAACCACACACTATGAGATCATGACTTAAGCTGAAGTTGGACACTTAATGGACTGAGCCACCCAGGTGCCCTGTGTGGAGCTTTTCTCTACATCCTCAGCCTGAGGCATCTGCCCTCTGCACTCTGCCAGCACTTCAGACATTCTATTGCCAGCAGTGGAGCAGCGGGTATATGTATCCTTCCTGTACCCACACACACAGTGGTAAGTGTGACAAGAAAGTGTGGGACTAGAGGGTACATGGCAGTGGGAGCCTGGAGCCTCTGAGGCAGGGATGAGCACCAGGGCTGCTGCCTATACAGTACCTTGGTAGGATTTAGGCAAAACAGCCTCCCTGGGTAGACGGAGCCCTGAGAAAGGTGCATGACCAGGTAAGGGTGCACACCTTGGTTGGTTACCTTTGTGCAGTGTAATATGGCACAACCGTACACTGGGGCCCTATTTTGCACACTCTTCTCTGAGCTGGGTTCAGGTAGGGGATAAGGGACACACGTGGTTGAATCAGAGAGGAAAGGAATTGTTACCCAGATTCCTGCAGTGTAGTATGTACCAGGAAGGGTAGCATTGTCTGAGAGAGATGTGGCTGAGGCCAGCTTTGCCCTCAGCATTGGGGTAATCATTTAAAAACAATTTTTTAATGTTTATTTAATTTTGAAAGAGACAGAGCAAGAGAGCCAGCATAAGTGGGGAAGGGGCAGAGAGAGAGAGGGAGACCCCAGATCCGAAGCAGACTCCAGGCTCTGAGCTGTCAGCACAGACCCTGATGCGGGGCTCCAACTAACGAACTGTGAAATCATGATCTAAGCTAAAGTTGAATGTTTAACCGACTGAGCCACCCAGGCGCCCCTCGAGTAGTCATTTCTGATGGTACTGTGAAGGTGTCAAAGCTTGCTCCCAATTTTTTGATGCTCCTTCAATTGAGAGGTGGAACAAAGTCCCCATAAATATTAGTGGTCTGAGTGACCCACTGGCAACCAAATGACACTGAGTGACTCCTGAGGTTGTGGTAAGAAAAAGCTATGTCGTTCCTACTTCTGTTTCTTGGAACACTTACTCTTGGATGCTGTGTCTCAGAACCCAGCTGCCATGTTGGGAGAAGTCCAAAGCACATGGAGAGGTCATGTGGAGGTGCTCACGGCTTCAAGGAGTGGCCTCAGCTGAGCTCCTGGCTGACAGCCACCTTGGACATCCAGTCTGTTGTATGACAGCAGCCCCCCTGCCCCCCATCTGACTAAAACTACATCAGAAGTCTTGGATAAGAACCACCCAGCTGACCTGATTCATGATGGACTGAATTGAGAACCAGAGAAAGTGACTGTTTTCTCTTCTTTTTCTTCAAATTTTAATGTTTATTTTTGAGAGTGAGAGAGAGACAGAGCACAAGCAAAGGAGGGGCAGAGAGAGGGAGACACAGAATCTGAAGCAGGCTCCAGGATCCGGAGCCTTCAGCACAGACAGATGCGAAGCTCAAACCCTCAAACCGGGAGATCATGACCTGAGCCAAAGTCGGAAGCTCAACTGACTGAGCCACCCAGGCACCCCGAAAGTGACTCTTTAACC
Organism: Suricata suricatta; assembly: GCF_006229205.1. Lineage (NCBI taxonomy): Eukaryota > Metazoa > Chordata > Mammalia > Carnivora > Herpestidae > Suricata > Suricata suricatta. The sequence continues at coordinate 17,123,891 of NC_043702.1, read as the reverse complement.
ACTAGGTTTCAAGGTATTTGTCATGCAGAACAGGCAGGTAGATTGCCTCTACATATCCTTGTATCCCCAAAGTGTTTTGTGTTGAGGTCTTGGTGGAGAGAATATAAATTTCCAACCAAACCCTTGGGTTCCCCTCTGTATGTGTTAGATGTTTTCCTATTTAAATTCTTTGTGACATTTCACACGTATTTGAAGTTGGAAAGACTTGTTAATGGGTTAAATTTAGAGGCTGTTACTTTCTTGTATTGTCAGTAAGAAAAGCAGCTCTATTAATAAGATTTAAAATGCCTTTTAGTTATTTGCAGTTGGTTAGGTCTACCTGGGGAAGATTGCATACCAAGGCCACATTAAAGAAGAAAAAGGAAAGGGAAGAAAAATCCCTAAGTTCTTTAATAGAGTCTGCCATTACTGTTTTTAAAAATTCCTGGCCAAGATTCCACCAAGTTGTGCTCAGTAGAGTTTGTGCCTTATTTAGTTTCTCATCCAGAAAACGTCCATGGAAATTGAGACTTGGAGGAAGACACGGCAGGATCCCACCTGGAGCCTTCAGGTAGCCCGAAGTTGCCAAGATGTTTGGAGTTCAAAGTTGAGTTATTTAGTTTTCTTCCTTCATTTGTCTGAGACTGAAAACCTAAAGAGGAATGTAGGGATTCAAAGAGATTATCACCCATGCAGAATTTATGATTGATGTTGTGTAAGCAAGTACACTTCAGGAAATTAATGAATCTTGTTGAGCTTTAGTATTGGATGGGCCCAGACTTCACATGCTTTCAGATTTATTTGGAATCATTCTTCCACTGGAGGCAGTGGTTATAGCTGCGTTCTAACGGGCTGCGAAAGTAGATAGCCTCTTGACATTTGGCTGATTTAACCATCTTCGGAGGGGTAGGATTACTGCAGATCTAGTGTTTGGACTTAGTTAGGTCCCTGAGTCATGATTTAGAGGTGGTCTCAGATTGGTGTATTATGTTCTGTTCTCCAATTTCCAGGTTATACTGTGGTTTAAAATTTGTTTTAATGTTTTATTTATTTTTGAGAGACAGAGAGAGACAGCATGAGCAGGGGAGGGTCAGAGAGAGAGGGAGACACAGAATCTGAAGATGGGTTCCTGGCTCTGAGCTAGCTGTCAGCACAGAGCCCGATGTGGGGCTCAAACCTAAGAACCATGAGATCATGAGCCGAAGCTGGACGCTCAACCAACAGAGCCACCCAGGTACCCGTATACTGTGGTTTTACCTGTGTCTCAGACCAGTCTTCCTGTATATTCATCCGAGGGAAGGACCAATGCCATACACATGACTGGGAAGCAGTGAAGAGGGTGTGTGAATACAGAGTTCCTTTATTTTATTGTTCCTCAGCTCCCCAAGGTGGCAAGGGGTGCAGGTACCCGTCCCAGGCAGTAAGCAAATTCAGTCAAGATTGTTTTCTGACACTTTCAAGAACCTATTGGTGTCTTTTCCCTTTAATCTTTTGTGTCTTCTTCCCTTCTTCCCATGCCTCTGGGTTAGTCTAAGACAGGTTTGCATTAAGAATGGACACTTACATATGTCTGGTGCAAATTATACTTTACAGACTTGTGCTTAGAGGATACAAGTCTCCCCAAAAGATGTGAGCTGATATCAGGATGGGGTCCAACACGAGAGGGGTGCTTAGGTGATACTTTTGGTTACCATCCTGTTCAGGTGGAGAGCCTACAAGTCAGCAGAAGCCCTGAGACTGGGCTTTCCTAGCTACCTGGGCTCTCCTCCATATTTCCTAGAATTCACAGAATTTCCTCTGAAATTCTAGCTTTACTATTTAGTTGCAACAACTGTCTTTAGCAAATCACGTGATCTGGGATTTGTTATTATGGTCCCGGGTACAGGATCACCCCATCTTAAGTGCCATATTTTCGGGGTGCCTGGGTGGCTCCGTCAGTTAAGCGTCCAACTTCAGCTCAGGTCACCATCTCAAGGTTCATGGGTTTGAGCCCCGCATCTGTCTCTGTGCTGACAGATCAGAGCCTGGAACCTGCTTGGGATTCTGTGTCTCCCTCTCTCTTTTCTCCTCTTCCACTCATGCTCTGTCTTTCAAAAATAAATAAATGTTAAAAAAAAGTGCCATATGTTTACACTCAATGCAGCCACAGACTGTATTGTAAATGGGAATCACATATTTGGTCTGTGGGCACCCTTGGTCCCTTACCTGTTATGGTATAAAGCCAGGAAGGCTAAGCCCAGCACCCTGGCTGGGTAGACCATATAGTCTTATCTCCTTCTACCTACTGGCCACTACCTTCTCTGGAGAAGAATATTTATTGATTAATGAATGAATGAATGAAGTTCACAGTATTCCTAAAGAGCCTGCTATGCCCCAGGCACTGCTGAGAACGGGCACAGGTCTGGTGAGCAAGATGGGCATGATCTCCTTTTTTAGGGTATTTAGAGTTGAGTGGGGGAGACAGATACTCACATCACAGACATAACCTCAGCATAGTGTGGCATCACAAAGGATATGCACAGGGAGCCGTGATCACGATTCCCAGGAGGGACGTACTTAGGACAGAGTAGACAGGGAAAGCATTTAGCCTCCGGCCTGAAGGATAAGAAGCTACCATTATTGAGGAAGGGAGGTCAAAGCATGGGGGAAAGGGGCAGAGAACCTCAGAGAGGAGTGGCTTGCACTTGACAGTGAATGTTATGAGGGTGATTGATTATGTCTCCCTGGTGTATTAGTGTCTCACGGGGGAATTTCTGGGTTCAGGGGACTAGGGAAGGTATTTGTTTGGGAGCTGAGGGCCCTTACTACCCATGCTTGCTCTCACCTTTACAGACAGGCTTAAATTGAAGGGGTCTCCTGGGATTTGTTGGATGTAGTCCAGGCCCCACCCCTTGCCTACATCCACTTCTCACTTGAACGCTGTTTTCAGCTCCACTGGAAAAACTATCCAAGGACCCTTGGGGCTAACAGGTCTGTGCAGGACACTGTTTTGCCAGGCCAGGGGGAAGGGAGTTGGGCCTAGGCTGTTCAGCTGCCCTAGAGCTTGGTGGGATGGGGTGCAGACCTGTAAGTGTGCAGAAGACCCTGGGTAAATAGAGCTCTTGAATCCTACCATTGGCGCTGGTCCCACTGAAATCACCCACTCCTCTTCCTTGAGTTTCAAAGCATAAGGGCAGGCAGCCGGATAAACCACCAAAGAAGAGAGGCACGGACCATGTGTGCAGATGTGCACACGTGTACACATTCATTAATCTGGAGAGGGTGGGGCAGAGATACTTTGTACAGACTCTCCAAGCTCATTTAAAGTCTTAAGAAAATTCCTCAAAGGCTCCATTTATCTTTCAGAAGGTCAATTTCTTTCAGAGGTGTTCTACATCAAGGTTATTTACATAGATTTTGCTGAAGGGAAGGGTATTGCTTATCCAACAGAAAGTAAATCCACTTTGTGTGTGTGTGTGTGTGTGTGTGTGTGTGTGTGTGTGTGTGTGTGTTTCTTCTTCTCTAGAGCACTGGAGACAACTTAGAGTCCATCTTTTTGGAACCTGACTCTGAGGTCCAGTCTCTCATGTCCCCGATTACAGGGGCCTCTAATCCGTGGCTCATCCAAATCCCTCACGGCTCAGGGTAAACACATTTTCGCTTGTTAGCTTTTCCATTGGGAAATCACGGGACATCTTATTGTAAGTAACATCAGATGAGATTTGGGGAGGGTTTTGCCAAGTGTAAATCAATGCCTTGAGGCTTTGGGAGCATTTGTTCTTGTCCTTTCTCTTGGAATATGCAGTTTAGTCCCCATGGGTATAGGTTAGCAAGATCTCAAACTAGAAACTTATTGAAAGTAATCCCCAACACAACTCCAAACTTTCTTGAACATCTCTGTCAGCAAAAAGAATAGAGTCAAGGTTTTTCCCCCCCTTATGAATAGATGCACATACCATCCAGTTTTTCCACCTCACTTTGGGGGTGAACAAAGTATTACAACTCTGGGTCAGGGTCATCTCTATTTGTCTCTGACATGTCCTGGGGTCCACTAAGCCATCACCGGACTCTGCAGTCTTGCTATGCACCTGCTCTGTGCCATGCTCTGTGCGGGGTGCTGGGGATGGAGCACTTCTCAGGATACAGCCTGTGCCTTGGAGACACTAAGGTCTACCATGGGAGCGAGAGACAGGTAGAGAATTAGCCACAGCATGAAATGACAAGGGTAAGAGGAAGATTTCTATATATTATAGCTTTATATCATACAGGTGAATAGATGGGAAAGGAAATATTTCTGCAATGGGGAGGAGGAGGAGGCAGTGGGTGATTTGTCTCCTAGGGGATATTTGGCAATGTCTGGGGACATTTTTGGGAGGGGTACTCCTGGCATCTAATGGGTAGAGGGAGGCTGTACCCATCCTCCAATGCACAGGACACCTGTTACAAGAAAAAATTGTGTCCTCCAAATATGAAGGATGGCAAGTAACACTCTAGGGTCTGTCTGAGCTGGGCCTGAAGCATGGCTGGCATCTACTGGGCAGCAAATAGGGAAGGCCATTCTGCTCAAAGCCCTTACTCCATCCCTGGCTTTGGGGATGCTAGAGGGGGCGGGACTGAGAAGAGATGAGGCTCTGTGTTTTGGGGGCTCAGCTCACAGTGATGATGTTCCTGGGTGGAGGCAGGGCTGGTTCCAGGTGGTTCTTGAACCCGCGGTGGTGCAAGTCAGGTAACTGGGCAGGAGAATGATATTTTCTCCTTTAATGGTGGCTCGAGAGGGAGAATCGAGGTCCTGAAGAGGGTGGGTGTTCAGCATGTTGGGAAAGATACACTGGAGAGAGTAACAGCACACAGAGGTACCCCCCACAGTAAGTGACTTAACTTGGACCTGTGCTTTGTGATGCTAGTGAGGCGGGCAGCCCACTGCACATGAGCACTTAGAGCTAGAGACTTAGGCACCAGCCGGTAAACCTGTTGCAGCCCAGAACCTGGAATGGAAGGCCAGAGCCCTACCATCGATTCTCTGATGTCTTTGGACAGATGCTAGACAGGTGTTCTTAAATGAAGTGAAACAGCATTATCTGAATGGACCCTTCATGTCCCCATAACACTGTGAGGTTGTCCCCCCAATCCAAAGGTAATAGTACATTTAAGTACAATAGTATAGTTAAAGAAACTGAGACTCAGAGCAATTTGGGTGCTGCTGATTGGGAGGGTGGGGAGGCCAGAGTCCCGGTTTGGCTGGTGGACCAGGGCTGAGCTGGTTGCTGGAATTGTCCACAGTCTTCCATTGGCTCTGTCCTCCAGCCCTCTGATGGCTGCTCTTACCTGCGCTGGGCTTTGTGGGCTGTTTCCCCCCGGCTTTCATTTAACACCACTATGAGAACACTCCAAGTGTGTGTGCGGGGTGCCTGGGTGGCTCAGTCGGTTAAATGTCTGGCTGTGGTTCCCGTCATGATCTCATAGTTCGTGGGTTCCAGCCCCGCATGAGATTCTGTGCCGACAGCTCGGAGCCTGGAGCCTGCTTCAGATTCTGTGTCTCCCTCTCTCTCTCTGCCCCTCCCCCCACTCTCACTCTGTCTCACTCTCAAAAATAAATAAACATTAAAAAATATTTTTAAAAACGGTGTAAGAATGAAATCTCCCACAATACTTCTCCCTGAGGGAATTGTCTGGTTGTCCTTCCTGCCATTATCTGTACAGACCCATAGTTAGAAAAATAACGTAACTTCCGTCGCGTCCTTTTGCACATGTGATGTGCCTGCCCATGTTCTGCAAAGACCCCATGAATCATTTTAAAGAGCGCATGTTATTTCATCAAGGTGGAATGCTGTCATTTACCTATCAATTCCCCTCTGTGGTCATTTCAGAGGCTTCCAGAGTCTGGAAATCACAAATATCTTTGTAGCAAATATCTTTGTGTAAATGGATCTTTTGCTTTCTTTCAAAGATTTCTTTAGGATACATTTCTAGCAGTGGGATTAATGTGTCAAAGGGTATGAATATCTTCATGGTTTCTGATATATGTTGTCAAATTGCTTTCTAGGAGTGTAGCAATTTACATATCTGACATGAATAAATGAATGTAGCAGGTGGGCAAAATGTTGCCAGCCTTGAATACTATTAGTTTTATTTTCAAGCTTTTTTTTTTTGGTGGTTTAATATATATCAGAGGGATCTCGATTTAAATACATAGGATGTGCCTTGCATGCAGTTGGCACATGGTAGTTGTTTTTGTTGATGTTTCCCTGCAGGTTATGATCCTTCTCCTGCCTTCAGACTAGAGCCTAGGTCTTCTATCTGTTTTGTACAGCACCCCCCACCCCCACACCCGCCCCCAGCCCAACCTCCCGCATGACCTTGACTGCCATCATTCTCCTGTGAGTGCCTGGCCTTGGCCCACATTCCCTTAAATGTTAAGCATTAAAGGTAATACTGAGCATCTAGGCTGAGCCCCTGCGTAGCATGGTGGTTGAAAGACTCTTCATATTACTCTCGTGGTTCCTCAGTTTATTGGCTGTGTGACCTTTGATAAGTTACTTAACTTCTCTAAGCCTGGGCTTCACTGAGATAATGGATGTTAAGCATGGAACACCATGCCTGATACAGAGGAATGCTAGTGTTAATAATAATTAATTTTAGAGAAACTTTTTTTCTAATATTTATTTATTCGTTTTGCATGCATGCATGAGAGAGAGCAAGCAGGGAGAGGCAGAGTGAAAGGGAGAGAGAATCCCAAGCAGGCTCCACGCCATCAGCACAGAGCTTGATGTGAGGCTCTATCCCACAAACTGTGAGTTCAAGATCTGAGCCGAAATCAGGAGTCAGATACCTAACTGACTGAGCCACGCAGGTGCCCCAATAATAATTGATGTTAATAAATCATGTCAGTTTTGGAGACAGGCGATGTTATATCCCCATCCTACAAATGAGACATTGAGGCTCTGAGGAGTTACAGTACTGTGTCATTATAGGCAACATACTGCGATGTGATCTCGGGCCCTTACCCTCTGTTGGCTGGGTCAGTGGACCCTGTGGGCAGGAGGAGAATTCAGGAAAGCTCTCTCTATGCCAGAACAGCCAGCTCCAACTTACCTCTACATGGAAATGACTGCGGGCTACAGACAAATGGGTCTCTAAACCCAAACTTAGTGAATTCCACACTGCCCCTTGTCTGGATGCCCAAAACGCCAGTCACCACTCCAGTGCCATCTAACCTGGGGGGAAGTATGGCTGAGGGAAATTTCGAGTGGCAAGAGATTAATCTAAACCAGTTGTGGTTAAAATGTCTTCCTTCTCAAAATTTTGCAAACATGTATGACCATGTGCACTATGACTCTGGGCCTTGGAAGGGGCTGGCTATATGAGGGTCCCGCCTCTGAGCCCCACTGGTTTCATGGTATTGGCTGTGGACCTGCTGTCTCCACTAGCGGTTCACCAGGCACAGCGTGGCCTAGTTACTCAAAGAAAATTTTTTTAAGCATTTACTTATTTTGAGAGAGAGAGAGAGAAAGAAATTTTTTTTAAGCATTTACTTATTTTTGAGAGAGAGAGACACAGACACAGAATCCGAAGGGGGTGCTATCAGCACAGAGCCCAATGCGGGGCTCGAGCCCATGAACTGTGAGACCATGACCTGAGCTGAAGTCGGACGCTTAACCGACTGAGCCACCAGGTGCCCCTGGGCTGGTTACTTTTGATGGCTTGTTCTTTTTCTCTAAATTAAAACTTTGCCGTTAGCATGGTTTCAGTTTGAGCATTACTGCCAGGGTAGAATGACTCTAATTAAGAGGAAAAGAAAAATATGTTGCTAGTCATTAATTTTTCTTGATTAGAAGGTGACCCAGTTTGAGGTTCGGAGCAGAGGATGGAGGTAGTAATTTCGCGCCTTGGAGGGTTCGTGGAGATTTTTGCGAGCTGGAGAAGTTCCAGCTGGATCCCAGATTGCCATCTGATTTGAATTCATAGCTACTTGTAAATAGATGTGTAAGAGATCTTCAGGAAGGGCGTGCTAATTTTTAGAATGAACAAAAGCAAGGATGCTACCTACCGATGCCATGTCTACGTCCCAATAAATGTTCGAAGGTGTTGTGAAAGTACTATATTTTCATATTTCTTTGATATGAGTGTCCCTGCCTTGACCGGTCAAATTCTGGGAGGTCAAGTAACTTACCTTTGGCATATGCCCATAGCATTGAACGTATGTTAGCATAGCTACAGTAGTTCAGCTCTCTTAATAAAATACTCGCACTTTTGAGGTTTCTGTGGTGAAAGCCATGCATCACTGAGTGCGTAGAGCAACAAACTTGGAGCTAGAAGACCTGAGTGTGAGTTCTGCTTCAGCCGTCGGCTAGCCCTGTGACTTGGGAATGAATCTTTTGGGGCTGTCTGAACTTACTTGCAACGTTACAGACCTAGTTTGAAGAATCAAATGAGATGATTAAATCTATGGAACAACAAAGTGATATACAAATGTTTTAATGGTATCACTGAGTTCTCGAAGGACTTCTACTTTGGGACTTTAAGCAGCATCCTTGGGACGGTGAGGCAGGCATCTCAGTTTTCATTTTAAGGGCAAAGCTGCAGGAGTCCCAAGATGCAGAGGCGTCTCCCAGCTGAGGCAAGGGCTGCTTGGGCCTCCAGGGGCCACACGCCTTCCTCTTTCATCTGCTGAGGCTCCCTCGGCCCCGGAGACTGTGCACATTTTGGAGAGACGTAACTTCATAATTTTTTTATGGTCCATGGCTGAGTTTAAAGAAGAAGTGGCGGCTTGTAAAATTTTTATTTGGGACATGATTTTCAGAATTCAGTGTTCACAAATACTTGGCAGGGTTGAATTTATGGAAGCGGAGGCTATTGGAGTATGCGGTTATCTGTATGGTTTAAAACATTGCCCCAGTGGAGGGGTTAGAATCTGGCTGTAGTTGATGGGGTCCTGGAAGCTGCTGGTCCTTGGCAGTCACTGTCCCAAAACTGTCTCCCGACTTGCAAGTTGAAAGGCTAAATGGCACGAGTTCCACTTCTAACTCCTACAGGTTTCAATTTGCCTGAAGCAAGGTTTGTTTTCCTGGGTCTACTCTTAATTAGTAATTCGATTCTGGTTTAATTACCATTGTCTGGTGATTGTGTTTGCCTCCTTAGCATTCTTTAACCCATTAACTTTGAAATTTGAAGTGGCCATCTCGAGTGGATAAAGAATAATCGTTTTTCTTAAAGACAGTTTCTTACGTGGGAGAGATTATAATTCACAGTAATTTGCAGTTGGTGTCAACTATTGGAAGAGGGGCTGGGGGCTGGAGCAGGAGTGTAAAGGTGGGGGCTGCGCCCCGGCCTCCCCCTCCTCACCTGCCCCCTGCCTGCTGGTATAAATGCAGGCCTGGACTGGCTCAGTAGATCTGAGTCCTCGTCCAGCATGAGAACATAGAAATTTCCCTGGCATATTTTTCAAACTCAAGCTGCCCTTTGCAAAGGAGGTCTTGCATTTATTTATTTTTTTAAGGGCAAGACTGAGAATCTATGAGGCATAGAAATGATGGCTCATTTTAGAGAAATTCCATGTGGCAAAAGAGAAAGACAGCGTCATCAATTCAACTTTGGATTTTTTAAAATTAAAAAAATTATTTATTTCCTTTAAAGAGAGAGGGAGGGAGAAAGAGAGATTAGAGGAGGGGCAGAGAGGGAGAGAGAGAGAAAATCCCAAACAGGCCCCGCGCTGTCAGCACAGAGCCTGACTCAGGACTGGGACTCACGAACCATGAGATCACCACCTGAGCTGAAATCAGGAGTTGGATGCTTAACCGACTGAGCCATCCAGGTGCCCCTCATCTTTGGATTTTTAGGGTCATCAGAGATACACATAGAAACCCAATGATAGAAACATCTAATAGTTCTTAGACCAGGAATCTGTGTTCTTTAAAATGGAGAGCATTCAAAAACAGGAATCTAGAAGAAAAAAATTCATTATCCTGATTATGAATTTCCTAGAATGTGAACCACAGGGTAGCAGAGGTTGGAAGAAAAGCAGTTCCTATGTGGAAGGTGACAGGCGGTCCCTGTTGTCTTCTTAAGGGACACTCCCACAGACGGTTGCTTCAGGAAGCAGAGCATGTTGATGCACACTGGAGCCCGGGCCCGCATACTGGCTTCACCCGTGAGCAGCTTTGGTCCAGCAGGTCTTCTAGTTTCATGCCAAGCTCACCACCGACTGATCATATGATCTTGGACAATTCACTTACTCTCTCCAAATCTGTAAAACGCGGATAACAATCATGCATAACTCTCAAGCGGCTGCGAGGATTAACTGAGATAATGTGTGGTAAGTGTCCCCGGACTTGATTCCCTCCTTGATTCAGCCCCCTGGAGCATGACCAGCCAGCCTGGTTATTGGAAAGAGAAGCGTGGTCATGCTCCAGAGAAATCAGGAGCAGGAGCAATCTCGTGATCAGGAGAAATCAGGCTACCTTGGAGACCTTCATCCTCAGCTTGGAGATGTTTGTCCTGGGAAGGCCCTTCTGTTTTCCCTTCCCCAGAGCCTGGTATCTTGTGATTCCAAGGAAGCAGCCTTGGGCTTGGGCTTTGGGTAGCATTCTGGCCTTTACGCTTGTCCTCTGTGTCCACCATATAAATATTCATGTTTCCCTAGGGCCTAGCAGACAAATGGGGGAAGATGAAGCATCTGAGGCCAGAAGTATACCGAACCGCACGAGCTCCTGGTTTAGCTCTCTATGGTGGCTTAATCCAGGGGCTGCTTCTGTATAAGAGCGAGAGTGAGAGCGAGAGAGAGAGGGAGGGGGCAAGCGAGCGAGAGGCAGCACACCTGCAAGCCTCACAGGCTGTTCCTCCTGCCTCCCCCGCTCTGACTGGGAGATCAGGACCCCCCCCTTAAAGGCTCCATAAATTCTCCCCGGTAGAGGTGTGATCAGTGTCTGTCCCAGACTCCTGGGACTTCGGCTGCATTCCCCTTGCTAAGGGGCCGTGGAGCCTACATACTTAGCGAGTGACATGACACTCTACTGAGGAGTTAAAGTAAAGCGGCAAAGAAGTAAAAAAAAAAGACCCCAAATTTAATTTTAGAGTAGTAACGGTGTTATTTTAAATTATTATTTTAAAGACAAGAAGTAGATGACTATATGGATACTGTCGAGTTCTGGTTTGATTTTCTTCCTATACTCTTTGATCTCTTATGTGTTAATTGAGGCAAACACTTTTTTGGGGTCCTTTCCAGCTTTCTTCTGATTTCATCACCCCATGTATTTAGTGTTCTCTTTCCAAAAGCAAACAATGGGTCTGAGGTGGGGTAGGATCAGATTGTGCGAGTTTGGGGGTCTATATGTGCCTTTCCTTCCTCACAAAATGGGTGCCAATGGGAATTCCAAACCCAGGTTCTCTTCTTAGAAACACTCAGAAGGGCTGACTGAAGGGAAGTGCAAGAGCGGAATCACCATTGATCCTCCCTGTCTGCCTTTGCTCTCGAAGGTCCTGATTTCCAAGATGCCCTCTGGGGCACAGGGAATCACGGCTGCCTCCATCCATTCCACAAAAGGGAAAGGGTAACTAGCAGGTTAGCACAACAAGGGCTGATTGTGAGCGACTGGTCCTGTCGCTCCACCTACCATTATGCCAACTCCGGTGCACCCAGCAGGGGGCAGTGGGGAGCACGGCATGCATAGTGCTTGAAGCCTTCATGGTCCAAAGCTTAGTTTTGTCCTTTAAGAGTGGGAAATGGTTTCCAAGGGAATCACATTTTTATCTGGATCAGACTGGAGAGCCCATAACCTTAACAGAACTTCAGCATTTCAGAGGCCAATGGGTTTTGTCTAATTTTATTTTTCAAAGGAGGAATGGAAGGCCTGGGGAGATTCGGTGTCTTCCAAATGAATGTCCCACGGCACCCGCCTTATGCTGGATCTGACTTTGAGGGAGTACAGATACAGCAATGCTTCAAAGTACGAGCTCTGAGGAGATAAAAGCAGACAGAGCCAGAACAGAGCTCTTTGTCCCTTTTATAAAAAGGGGATTGCTCTTGTTTCACGTACACATCATTGTATGTAGGAAAAAGTTTTTAAAAACCAAATTTGATTATACATTGGCTAATATTCACTATCTTCTTAGTGGAGAAGATCAATGGAGTCGGATAGAAAAAGTTCTGGGGCTGGAAGTAGGGTGAGGAGGGGTCAGAAAAGCTGGGTTGAAAATGTCCATTGCTTGACCAATGGATAAAGAAGAAGAGGTATGTGTATACAATGGAATATTACTCGGCAATCAGAAAGAATAAAATCCTTCCATTGACAACACCATGGATGGAACTAGAAAGTATTATGCTAAGTGAAATAAGTCAGAGAAAGACAAATATATGATTTCACTTATATGTGGATTAAGAAACAAAACAGATGAACATGGGGGAAGGGACAAAAAGGGGGACAAAACATAATTGACTTTTAAATATAGACAACAAACTGACTGAAGTTTACTGGTTGGCTGTTGAGTGGGGGAGATGGGCTAAATGGGTGATGGGCATTAAGGAGGGCACTTGCTGGGATGGGCACTGGGTGTTATATGTAAGTGATGAAACTCTAAATTCTACCCCTGAAACCATTATTACACTATATGTTAACTAACTTGGATTTAAATTAAAACAAAAAACCAAAAACCTAGGTTGAGTGCCAGATGTGCAATGAGGCACTCACTGTCTCTTCTTAGTCACTAAGTTCTCTTTTGTGCTATGAAGGGTTGGGCTGGATAATTTCTAGATTATAACATGAAAGTTCTGGAACTTTATGGTTGTACACACAGTATTTGTCAGGACATAGTTTCAGTTCCGTGTGGCTGACATAAAAAATACAAGTGGTTTAAACAAGGTAGACCTGTATGTATCTCTCATGTAAATGGTCAAGCTGATATTGGTGGCTCTGTTCTCTGATGTCACCAGGACCTCAGGCTCCATCTATGTTGTTGCTCTGCCAACCTTAGAGTGTTCCCTGATCCTCACCATCCAAGAGGCCTGGCTGCCATGCTCATGTTCTCAGCAGCAGCATGGAGGAAGAAGGGCGAGGAGAGAGAAAGCCCCTATGAGCACGGCTTAGAAGTTGTACTTACCATTTTTGATCAGATCCCGTTGACCAGAACTTAGTCAAATGGTCATACCTGGTAAGGGTAAATCAAACGGTAAGGGAGCCCAAGACTCCCTTCATTATTCTGGCTGGCCATCTGCCTAAACACAAGTTCTAATTTTATAGGAGAAGAAGAAATAGATATTGGGGATAACTCTCAGTCTTCGTCCTGTGAGTCATGCTTGAGAAGACACAGCGCACAGAATCATCTGTTGCCTCCAGCACCGCTCGGTGGGGCGTGGGAGGGGTTGGGTGGGGATGATGTCTCTGACGGACCGACAAAAACCCGACTTGAGGGAATAATGGTGGGGCTCAGAGAACCCGCTGCTGAAACTCTATTATTCGAATAAGGGGGTAATGGTTGAAAATTCCTTTTGGGGAATCTGCCCAGTTCCTGATGTTCCCCTTTCTCTGAGCTTTGATTCTTGTTCCCCAAGATAGTGAATGATGGCATCCATGTTTGTAGTGACTGTCTTTCAATCCATTGGTGGTCACAGACTGAAATGAGTGCGGATATAACCTGCACTGGGCCATCGCATGCTGTCTCATGGGTTTTCAGAGCTGTGACCAAAAGACTCAAGTTAGTTAGAGGCCATTTGCCGGTACCTGGGTGTTATAAACTCAAAAGCGGTGGGTCGCCATCTTCCATTATGAGTGTGGAGAATCAGAAAAATCTGGTCCTTACACAGAGAAGGATGAAACAGGTGTTCAAGAGAGAGCAGCCCCCCCAAACTGGGGGAGGTTCTGAAAGAGAAATTAGAAGGGGCTGCTGGTTCTTAATGGCTACACAGATAGGTTTTCAGTTTTGCTTACGGCTCTCCTATTAAAAGCCTCTTAAAAACACACCATTTCTATATAGAGCTCTTTTTTTTGAAAGAACCAAAAACCAAAACCCCAAAAAACACAAAAAACTCCTAATCTGGCCAGCTGAGTTTTCCTTTCCTTCTCACCCCCTAACAACTCTTAAAATCTCATGTACCATCGTAACAGCTAATGGTTTGCAAATTTCAATTTTCTGCTTGTCACTAGGAGGGACAACTCAGAGGAAACTATATAAATTGATTCACCTAGCCACACTTATCCAAAGTGGGGAAGCTAAATAGGTCAGTCAACGGAAACTAAAACCATAGTGTCCGTCCCCCAAATAAAACAGCAAGAAATCCACATAGGAAGGGATGAAATGCAAGGCAGTGGTTCAGAAGGGAGACTGAAAACAGTTCATCTTTATTTTTAAGTATCTTCCTCTAACTTCAATGAACATGTGGATTTGAAAAAGATCCTAAGTTGGTATTAGAGGATAGAACTCACTATACATTTATAACTTAACTTCAAAGCGAAAAAATAGATAGGCAAGTCATCAACTTGCTTAAATAAAATTTAACAGTGGAGATCTGTGGAGAACTAGAATCCATGCTGTGAGACTTCCCACATGAAGTAGAAAATCCACTAAAAGAAATACATTAGAGTCAGCCTTCGATTAACTCGAAACTAATTAATCAGAGCTTTCAATAATTATTATTCTTAAACCTACTTAAGTCAGGGATATAATAAAATAAATCAAGACTTTGGGTGAATCCTAGCTTTCGGTTAAAATTTTTTTAATTTAATTTTTTTAACCTCTAATACTTATCTAGGGCCATAGAATTGGCCAGATAATTGGGTTTTAGAGCTAGCAAGACCTTAACAGCCATCAAGTGTTCTGGTTTTCAACCTTAGCTGCATACTAGCATCACCTGGGGAACTTTAGAAAATCCTGACGTTCAGGGTGCACCCCATACTCATGATATCAGAATCTTGGGAAGTGGGGCCTGGGCTGAATTTTCAAATGATTCCAATGTGGAGTCAGGTTGGGAAACCAAGGGACTTCTACAGCTGCCCCAAGCAGAAAAGTGACTGTCCCAGATTGCCAGCGGGTCTAGAACCAGGAGGGCTCTGCTCTGTTATGCCAGCAGGCTGCCAGTTACACACATGCCACCTGATGCCAACCACTAAGCACGTGCGCCTCCAACTTTGATGCGCCTCCCAGTCACCAGGAGAGCTTATAAAATGCGGCTTCTGATGAACAGGTCTTAGGTGGGGCTGAGAGTGTACATTTCTTTCTTTCTTATTTTTTTTTAATGTTTTTTTTTTGAAAGAGAGAGACAGACAGACAGACAGAAGGTGAGTAGGAAAGGGGCAGAGAGAGACACACACAGAATCCGAAGCAGGCTCCAGGCTCTGAGCTGTCGGCACAGAGCCTGATGTGGGGCTCGAACCCACGAACTGCGAGATCATGTCCTGAGCTGAAGTTGGACCCTCAACTGACTGAGCTGCTGCTGCTGCTCTGGGCACCATATTTCAAGAACCACTCTGTGAGCTGTTGTCAAACTCTCCCCACCGGCACACCTGCCTTGCACCCAGGTGGCAGATTTGAACTCTTCTCCTCCTCCTTCAAGGACACGATTCCTGTTTCAGAATCTCCTTGTTTTTCCAAAAGCATGTGCAGCTATTCTGTGCACTGAGAAGCCAAGAACCATCCACTGACGAAGTGTCCTTTGGGGCTGAGGATTCCATAGCCCTTGTGCTTTCTTGTATTTTAACAATTGGCGACATCATTCCAGAGCAGGCTTTTTCTTTTTTCTTTTCTTCTTTTTTTCTTTATTCAGCTTATTCTCAAGAGAGTTGAAAGATGTGCTTCATAATACAGGCGACACCAAGGAGGTTAAAGTTCGCTGACAAGGACCCATCCTTTAGGCAGGATGAGTGTCTGTGCTCTGCTTATCAGCCTACACGTGTGGCTGGAGATGGAAAAACTGACAGGCGGTAGAATGAAACCTGGGCACCTGCGGAAATCCAGGCTTAATCCCTTCCCATAAAACAAAGCGGAAGATAAGTGAAAACGGTCGAATCCCGAAAGCAGGTGGCTGAGCTCCTCCACATTGGGCTATAAAGGGGAACCTTTGTGACAGAGTATTTATGGGGTTGGAGAAACCTGACAAGGTGTTGCTGTAAATGCCAAGAAATACACAGAACAGTGATTTTGTTATTTGAACACATCTCATGATGACTGCAGTTTAGCGGGCAAAGATAGCTGGTGTGCGTGTGTGTGCGCGCGCGCTTGTGTGCACGCGCTCCCTCTGTTATGAACGAGACTAACTTGGTGATTGAGGGGGGGAAAGGGCTGCCAAGGGAAATCCCTGCAGATGCGTAAGCAGAGACAAGCTGACCACTGGGTCACAGAGGAGCCCTTTGGGGTGTGAGGATGTGGGCCGGGGAGTTTGGACTTAGTTTTAGCAGTCTCCTTAAAGAGCTCCTCAAAACAAAATTGCATCCAAGAAGCCGCAGAATTAAAGCAAGAACATCTTTGGCCATCTCTCTTCCAGGCCATTCCACTACTCCTTTAGGCCACAGTCTTTTGCATTAGGCATTTTAGCCTCAGTACCTAGAGCAATGCTGCCTTTTCTGTATCAGTATCAGACTAGGATTGATATCTTCCACTGGTTAGCCGATTATCCCTCAATCTCGTACGTTGCTATCCTTGCTCCTGGCCTGATCCACAGAATACTTTTGATAGATAAAAAGTATTCCTTAATATGCAGAGGAGTAAGTAACAGGAACTTTGTAAGCTATTCTCTCTTAGAAAAAAAAACCCAACCACATGTATTATTTAGAAGTCCGTTTTTTAACATCCAAAGAGCCCTTTCTAATTGCAGTCCTGAAACAATCCTGCAGAACTGTGTGGTTGGGGGGAGGGGTTGGCCCTTTTGTCTCCAGTTCCGAAAAACACGTGCTGTCCTTTTCAGAGTGGAAGCAGGAAGATTTTCAATTGTAGTTTAAACCGAGTGGACCCTTCGGATTTTCCTGGAGCTTGTCAGAATTCTATTTCTGGGAAACTGCATTGTGATAGAGAAAGACAAGGAGGGGGCGGGTGGAGAGAGGAATCAGAATGAGAACATGCAAAGAGAAAACAGATGTCTCAAAGTCACATGCAGGGCCCCTCATTTGCGGTGTTCGGGTAAACAGGGCTGAGTGTGGAGAAGCAGCTTTGGATGTGAACAGTAAACACAAAAGGGAAGGACCCAGTGGGCCCAGAGCCCCACCACGGGGCTGCTCCATGCCTGCCAAGGCTGAGATTTCAGACGGCAACTGTAGATTGCCCTCCCGTCTTGGAGGGGCCTGGCTGTGTGCCCTCCTGAAGGAAAGGCACGAGGCCCCCACCCCCTACCCCAGGATTTGCTGGCACAGGCTGTTGTTCCTGGGGAGGGGCTTCCTGCTGGGCGGTGCACCTCTCCCCAGGACACCTTTCCTGCCTTTCACCTTCCTGTCAAATGTTACAGCTCCCACAGCAGTTGGATGAAACCAGGAGCATCTCTCAGGGCAGGTCAGCGGTTCTTGACAAGTGGTCTCTGGACCAGCAGAGGCAACATCACCAAGGGACTTGTAGAAATGCAGAGTCCCGGGCACCACTCCAGATCTACTGAGGCAGAGACTCTAGGGTTGGCACCCAGCACCTCATGATTCCACAAGCCCTTCAGCAGATTCGTGCTGAAGTTCGAGAATCCCTCATACAGACTTGTAGGAGCGAAATTTACATTGGAGCAGAGGGGTGTCTGTGGACAGAGGTGAATCTCCTACTGGGGAGTTTGGGGGCACTATGGAAGTCAGTGGAGGAGGTGAAATTTAGGGGAGCAATTGGGCCCTTGGTTGGCCTCTAGATGACTCCCTGCTTTGCTCCTGTGTGAGACCCATCTTGAGTGAAGTTGGCTTTGGGTAGGTGATGTTATTGCTCATGGTAGGGTTATAATATCTTTGAGAAGGTCCCCCAGGGAACAGTGGTACTCACCCCACTGCCAACACCCCCTTCCTGGCATTCCTTTTCATTCTTCAACATGGTTTGGATGTTGTCCTCTCTTGGGGCTGTCTTCTTTGGAAGACATGCCCCATATGTCCCCAAAACACACATGCATGTTCGTGCATACACACACACACACACACACACACATACACAACCGAGTCAAGGACACAGAGGGCATCCCTGCATGCTTTTCCTTTCTTCTCTCTTGGGAAATGAGCCCAAGAGAGGCAGGCAGCAGAGTTTCTTTGATGAAAACTGTAAAATATTGCTCACAGAGCTGCTTTCCACATGTTTTGGCTGCAGAATTTCCAATTGCAGATTAAATAGCGCATGTGTCTACTTAAATTAACTCCTCCTTGCCCTCAGTCCTCAGCTGACCGTACCGTGTTGCTGACCCACCTGCCTTTTTCGCTTTGCTGCCTGGTTGCCGATGCTGATTGAAGAGGATGGATTTAGTGCTGTTTTTGGCTGGACCCCACTAACCCTCAGTGAGCTCCCCTGGTTTTTGGTTGCAAGAGCCAAACTTCTCTTGGGTCACCCACACTCTCTGGACTTTCTTAGAAGTATAACTAGAGGAGGCTGACCACACCCTCTCTATTCCCTATCCTTCTCCTTGGCAGGAGAACAACAACATTTAATTCTGACCTTTCTAGATGGATCTATTACAGTGAGCAAGGGGCAACCATTAAAAGTGAAGTAGGCTCCTTTCCTCCTGTGTTTGGCTACCCAGATGGAGCTGAGAAGAAGCCATACTGCATTTCTTTTTGGATGAATCTGGGGAAGGATTAGGTTATCAAGAACATTAGCTGGTCTTCTGCTACGTTATCATTCCCTCTTTGTAATCTGTCCTAACTTTTCAATAAAGAATCTCTTAAATATCTGTTCAGTCTGGTATGGAAATTTCTGGGAGACTGAAGCCCGAGTGTAAAGGGGTAGGGAGCTGTCCCCCCCCCCTCCTTGATGACTTCAGTGGGCATGAGGCATCCTCACTGTTGGAGGTCCTACATTTAACCTCTCAAATGGTGGCCCACTGAGTCCCTGGGAGGAGTTGGAGATAGACCACAGGCAAGGAGATTAGTGCCTAAATGGGAAACTCAAGACATGCAGTCAAGGTGGCCAACCTATATTAGCATCATAGTACTTAAGGGAACAATTGCATGGGAATCCAGACAGCCAAAGAGTCGGCCTCAGGAAGAGCAGGGTTGGGGATTGGACCTAAAGCCCCAAAGGTGGCTTAGGGGAACATAAGAGTTTATGAACTTGGCCATGGATGGAAGTATGTTTCATTATTTCAGGGAACCTGTTCCTTCCTGCTTGTTTACTCCTTCAGTTTCTTTCTCTACTGACCCTTTTCCCCCAACATCCACTTTGAATAGCTTCGTTTACCCTATAGATCTCCCTTTCACCCCTCCTTACACTGCTCTGTGCCCAGGGAGGCTGAACCATGTAGAACCATGGCTGTTAGAGCTAAAACAGAAACTGAGCTTGTTAACATGTCAGGCAAATGAACACACACAGGAAACAAACCCACTGAGCTGTTCTCGGAAAAGTCAAGGTGTTTTTAAAAATATTTAGTAAGAGGGTGTCAGAACAGAATGGTAATGCCAGTTAAGGATCAAAACTGGCACTCTCCCAGGTGCCTGGGTGGCTCAGTCAGTTAAGCGCCCAGCTTCAGCTCAGATCATGATCTCATGATTCGTGGGTTCGAGCTCTGTGTTGGGCTCTGTGCTGACAGCTAGCTCAGAGCCTGGAGGCTGCTTCAGATTCTGTATCTCCTCTCTCTGACCCTCCCCTGCTTGTGCCATCTCTCTCTGTCTCTCAAAAATAAATAAAAAAACATTTAAAAAAACTGGCACTCTCCAAGGTGCCTGGGTGGCTCAGTAAGTTGAGTGTTTGACTTTTGATTTCAGCTCAGATCTTGGTCCCAAGGTCGTGGGGTAGAGTTCTGCATTGGGCTCCACACTGAGTGTGGAGTCTGCTTAAGATTCTCTCTCTTTCTATTTCTCCCTCCCTCAAACAAAAACAAACAACCAACATGCACCCACACACCCACACACCCCTAGCACCCTCCATAGGTCTGCTCCCCATTCATTCAAATAGGTCCCATGGTCCCTTGGTGAGAAAGGAGCCTGCAGCAAAGTCAAGTGAGGGCCTTCCAACAACTCCGGCTATAAGGACCAGCTACCACAACACAAATTCGGTTTTGATACCATTTGAGGCAAAGTGTGTCACAAGGGGACACTTTCTCTCTATACCTAAATGGACAATCCACCAACTTTGGTTTGGTTTGGCTAACTGAGGCAGTGTAGGGGAACAGGGGGCGGGAGGAGGGTGAAGGTGAGGACTTATTCCCTGGTTCCTTTCCTTCCAGGCTGGCCTCAACCTCTGCCTGAGGCAGTCTCTTCCATTCAGCTCCCCTCTCCGGGCGGGATGACCTCAGGTCTCAGGGCCACCGACTCTCAGGTACTGCGCTATTCCTTGTTAATTCCCTCAACCCTGGCCCTAGCTTGGAAGACAATCTCCTTATCCAACCTTTCTCAAATTACTCAGTGTGAGAGGACAGTCCTTTTCCTGCCAGGACCTTGATAGGTAGGTTGACAGATACAGCCTGCCCCTCCTGATCCCCGCCCGCCTCCCCCCCCCCCCCCCCTGCCCTGCCTGCCTTCTTGCTCATTCTTACAATTTCCCAACTTGACCTTGCACATGGTCCATCTCGACACTATTCTATAGGTTACAACTTTTCAGCTTTAGCTCCCACTATGAAGGGCCTCTATCAGTTAACATTTCTGAGCAAAGTATCAGATGGGCTCAGAGTCTGTTCTTATATCTGGGCCACGTCATATATGTCTGACCCAGATATAAGAATTGGCTCATTTGTTCAAATACTCGGTTGCATCTCCCCTGGCTAAATGTGGAGGAAATCAGACAGTATGGGGCGTGTGGGTGGGGTGGGGTGGGGGTGTTCCCTTAGATGGGGAGTGGCCATGGCAGACACTGTAACTGACATATAACTTTTAATATAGCACAGTCTTTTTTCCACCTCACTTACTTTTAGGCTCCTTGGGAGCAGGGCATTGTCTCTACTGACCCTGTATCCATGCAAGTGTCCAGCTCAATTCTTTGCTCAGTGAATCTGGGTGAGTGAGCGGCTCCTTCCAGAGACACTCCCCTCCTCCAAGGATCAGCGGACTGTCTAGTTCAGTTACAAGGGAGGAGGGATGGCTTTGAAAACTGTGCCCATTACCATTTCAGTTTTTGAAATGCCTCAGTCATACTTCCAGAGTTGGATCCAGTTTCTCCCCACTCTGATTCTCTTTCTGCTCTGCTCTGCAGCAGGGGGCAGGTGAGCTGATGAGGCCAGATGGGCTGGTGGGTTTATCTTCCTCGCTGCACACAGGGGAAGTAGCTGGGATTTGCTCAGTACCTACTTGGTTTAAGGCACCTTCCTAGTGGTTTGTACACATTATCTCATTTAATCTTCTAGGAAACCAAAGGATGCAGGCATTTTCTCCCCATTTTATTGATGGGGAAACCAAGGGCCAAACAAATTAAGCTCTTTGTTCAAATTCAGTGGCACAGCCAGGCCTCGAACCCTCATTTCTCAATTTGAAGGCTTTACCATTTCCATTCAGCTGCATTTGCAAACACCACCTACTTGCGGGCTGCCTCCTTGGTCCCCATCTCTTGTCAGCTACCTCTCCTTCACCCAAATGATGGACAGTTTGGAACAACTTGAGGGAGGGACCCGTTTCAGACATTTTTTTTCTTCTACGTACCCTGCAGGGCTTAACACATAGTAGGTTCTCATAAATCCACAATAAATGAAGTTGCAAATGGAACAACTAGAAGTGGGTTTTGATTTGGTAATTTCTTTTCAAAGGGAGCCAGGCGGAAGGAGAAATGGCTGTAAAATAATTTACCCTGGCTATCATACTGCCATTGTTTCTCACGTTTCATCTCTTTGTTTGGACCTCAGATGAGGAACATTTGATGGCCCCCATAAGTTAGAATCCAGGGAAAGCGCTGATAGCTTCTCTCAGCGGACTATCATTTTGAGAATTGCTTCCTTGATTGGCTATTGTGGACAGGTAAGAAGAGGCTGGCGCTCAGGTAGGGCGGCGGAGCTGCTCTGGCATTCCGGTGGAGGTCTGCTTTGAATGCCTGGTACTTATTCATGAGAGATGTTTTACACAGAACCACACTTCCCGCACAAATGAAAATATTTATATGATGGTATTCATGCAATTTGAAAAAAAATTGCAGCCTGCGATGCTTCCCTTCCCTGTGTGCCCCAGCACATCAGAGTCTTTTCCTTCCTCCCCCAAAATTAATGAAAAAGAAATCAAACTTTTGCAGGCTTCACTTAGACCCTGACTTTCAATCAGATAAATTTGTGACCTGAATATTTCCCTCTCCTCTTTCAGTATTCATGAAGAATCATTTGCGGCCGGGCTGGTGGATTTAAGCATTTGTCTAGTTCAGGAAAGACAGATTTATTTCTTGGGAGTTGTGTGTAACTTACAACCTACATATTTCTTGCCCCTCCCCTGCTCTCCCCATCCTTTTTTCTGTCTTTAAATTTAGAGGGAATAATTTTTTTTTCTTCTGGTTTGTTGTTAGTCCAAAGTTAAGGAGTTTGGGCTTAAAATATTGATCCAGCTTCTCCCACAGAGACTCGGGTCTCTGAGTTTTGCAGTGTGGTATGCCTGATTGAAAGTGGTCTGGGCTGAATTTGCTTAATAGGATGTTACTCTCCTCTCCTGGGTCAATTTGTATCCACTTTATCAAGTTACTTATTGATTACAGTTCTTGTCACATGCACATTAGTTTGCCGAGAAACTCAAAGATGTGTTCTGTTTCTTGCTTAGAGCAGTCTAGGAATGTTGTGAACTCTAGTTCACTTGGGACCCCAGATGCCCTGATTTTTAAAACTGAATCCATCCTCTCTTAGGCACTTGGCTCAGAATTATGAGGATGATATTGGTTCCTGATCCTAGAACAGGAAGACAAAAATGGATAAAAAAACCCTCCCAGCCCCGTTTAGGACTTTCTTCTCTGGGAATGCTTGGAGGCAGTCTCAACTTGAATAAAGGGGATACAATGGAAGTCCTGGAATGGGAATTGAAGAGTGGGGAGAAGGCTAGGAACGGATGCAAGTCAGACGAATAGGTTAAGTCCAGCAGAGGCTGGGCTGGGGATTTTCATGCCTTCCGAAAAAGCAATTTGGAAAAAGGAAGGAGAATATGCTTTATGCTTCTGTAACTTGGGCCTGGCCAGCTTTTCGAGATATTTGTTTCCTTTAATTTGCAATCAGATTTAGAAAACTCCATCATGAAAACAGAACTTTAATGAGCTTGATTCTAAAGATTTGGAACCCCTCAGCAGGTCATGGATTACCCCAATTACTGGGAGTACTGCTGCCGGGGGAACAAAGAGCATCCAGGAGCACACTTAAAATGGAAATATTTATTTTTCTATTGGACCTCAGATTTGCATATGCAAATGGTTACGTCTAGGGCTAAGTCCAAGTAGAATTATAAAAGTTGTCCTCAGGGCCATCCTACCTCCTTTTTCACATAACCTAATTCAAAGTGGTATATTGTGCCTCCCAGAGCAGATATAATCTGACACGTATTTATATTAAGCCAAGATAACATTATTTTATGTGTTGTTAGTATTTTCTTCCATTAGAGTGCCAACAGCCTAGAAGGCAAGCCTTTGCCTAGGAGGTGTTCTCAACACCTTTCTTTGTTTTTATAAAACCCAAATATGCTAGTTAGCCTTGAAAATAGCCGGCAATGATTCCTGTCTCCGTCTTCATGCTCTGAGGTCGCCTCTTCTGTGTTGTGACCAGTAGCATATGGCTGAAGTGGTTGCCTATGATTATGAGGCTATGTCTTGAAACACATGGTAGATTCTGCTTGCCCTTTCTTGGATCCTTTGCTCTGGGGGAAGCCAGCTGTCATGTCATAAACACACTCAAACAGCTGGATGGAGAATTTGCGGTGAGGAACTGAGGCCTCCTGCCAATAGCTAGCTGGCCATCTGAGCGAACTGCTTTGGAAGTGCATTCTTTAGCCTCTGTCAAGCTTTCAGATCAAAGCCCTGGCTAACACCTTATCTGCAATTTCATGAGCCAGAATGACCCAACTGCTTTGAGATTCCTGACTCTCAGAACCCATGGAAGATAACACATGTTTCTTGTTTGAAGCTGCTAAGTTTTGGGACGATTTGTTACACAGCAACAGATAACTAATACACAAAGGAAGGCATGCCCCTGTTAGTTCCCACAGTGGAAGCCAGAGTCAGGGAAGAAGTTTCCTTTCTCAGATTCCTGGCAGTTAGTGCTTGGGCATGTGATCTCAACTGAGGTTGGGCTTGTAACCTACACTGGATCAACCAGATGCTTGCGTCTAAGCCCTTGAATCTGATGAGAGTTATAATAGAGCAGAGTCCAGTGTAGAACTAATTCCTTCAGGGGCTGCAATGTCAGCAAATGGTGTCTTTTGTTGACGATAATGAGAATAAGCCATATGCTTCTGTACCTTGGGCTTGGCCAGCTTGGTGGGCTGCACGCAAACGTGGGTTGGGTGCTGCGTGGCATCCGTGGCCCAATTGTTGCTGTGCCATGGTATTGGATGTCATTCTGCCTCTTTGGGCTCCACTGGGCTATCCCTATTTTTAGAGAGCTTCACTCTCTGGTCTGACTGGCAAATCCTGCAATGTGAGACTCTATAGAAGTTAAATAAAATTCATTTATATTTTACACAACCAGGAACTCTGCCTATGGCAGCACTCAAGTATACTTTTATAATGACAGTGGTAACTTCTTTTCAAATATGTCTAAAGCCTTGAGCCCCGGCTAGACACAGAGCAGGTGACAGGTAGATTGTTACGGCTTGGAAGGCTAATTAGTGAGCATCTTTTCTCATATAACCCTATGTTCTATCAGTAGCTTTGTGGAGACGGCAGTGTGAGAGGTAGCACCAGGCACAAGCAGTTTATGACCGGAACTAGAGACAAACCATCGCACCTCCTCACCTTCCTGTAACGATCTGGTCCCAGTGATGGAGATGGAAGGGGTCTCTCTTTGGAGGCTGAGCTGCTTCACCTGTTAGCTATGTGATCCTGGGAAAGTTCTTTGATGTCAGAACCTCATTTTTCTCACTGACAGTGTCACAACCTCTACTCCACTGGGTTGCTACAAGATTAGATTAGACAGCACAGGTGAAAGGAGCTCAGCCCTTGGGAGTACAGGAAGGTCATTATTGAGCACTTAGTGTTCAAGCTCTGGCTGAGGTTTGGGTGGCCGGCTTTGAGCCGTGACCTCTGGGTTCTTGGCCAGTCGCTCACTTTTACTTCTGCTCAGTTTCCTCATCTGATAAATGAGTAGGTTGGATTAGGGCTGTGATTTTCAAACTTTTTTTTCCTTCTGGAAATCTAAAAAATAAAATCACCTACAGATCTCAACATAAAAGAAAGAAATAGCATTTTATTCTCATGGATTTATTTTCTAAATTTACCTATTATAAATTCAGTTGTTGAGAACCACGAGGCTATTCTAATGAATATAAACCTCTGAAGGTAGGGTTATGGGTGACCTTTACCACCCAGGCTTAAGTATCACATTGCATTCTGAGTATTGTGTTGGATGCGCATCAGTGAGAAAGTCCTGATTCATACACATAAGTAGTTGCACATGTAATGGTTTTCGATAGGCCATCTTGCGGTCTCAGAGGATTTGTAGTTAAATGAGAAGGTTTGGTGTGAAGACTGCATGAACACAGCTTCTCCAAGTACAGGTTAAGGTGCAGTGGATTTAAGTGTGACTTATGCCAAACTTGGGTGTGCCTTTGGAGCCCTACAGAAACTGATTTATAAACTCCCAGAGTAGATGATGCTAAGTTTCCTTTCAGTTCACACATTCAGTGGCTCTAAGGACTGACACAGGAGTGATACCTGCATAACACCAGTCATCTTTTTAATGTGCAAAGGTAGTTTGTGAACATCTGCTCAGTGTAAACACTTCAAACACCATGGGAGCATATAGAATGAAAAGTAAAAGTTCCCATTCAACCATCTCATCTCCCCTTATGGCTCTGTCCCCCTTATGTCCCCCTCCCTTTCCACAGGGAATCACTGTCAGCCTGAGTCTTTCCTTTAAAAAAATTTTTTTTAGTGTTTATTTATTTTTGAGAGAGAGAGACCAAGGGCGAGAGGTGAGGGGGCGGAGAGAGGGAGACACAGAATATGAAGCAGGCTCCAGGCTCTGATCTGTCAGGACAGAGCCTGACGCGGGGCTTAAGCCATGAACTGTGAGATCATGACCCGAGCTGAAGTCGGCCGCTCAACCTACTGAGCCACCCAGGCGCCCCCAGCCTGAGTCTTTCCTATTGCTCTGCATTTACATATATACACATAGGTGACTCTCTCTCTCTCAGCTCTACCATATCCTTTTAAACTCTTATTTAATATTTTATAATATAAATATCAAAAATTCATTAACTATTCCCTCTTTATAACAAACATTTAAAAAAAATCTATGTTTTTCATTACTATAAACAGTGCTGCCGTCATCACCTTTATGCTATACCTCTCCTGGCCTTTCAGCAGGATAGGTCCTCAGAATTGGAATCATCTCATCAAAACAAACAAATATTGATAAATACCGTCCAATTGCCCTTTCAAAAGTCTATGCCAGATTACATTCACCAACGATACTTAACTGTTTTAATTTACACTGCTCTGGTTACTAGTGAGGTTGAGCATCTTTTCATGCTTTTTGGCCCCTTCTGTTTATTTTTTGCTGCATTGACTCTATCTTTTCCCATTTTTCCTTTGGGTCATAATCAGTTTTTCTTTCCTAACTGGAACTGCACGTGTTGTTAGTAGTATTTGACATGAAAGTATTCCAGAGAACCAACAAATACAAATGGATTTTTGGAACTTGTGGCAACAGCAGTTACTCTGTATACATAAATGTTTCTATCCACTTATTCATATACAAACCAATCGTTCAAGAAGTATGGATGAGTATTAGAGGTACAACAGTACATAAGGCCTGCCCCTCACAGTCAAGACGGCCACGGTTTACTTGGGAAGACAGATACATACATGGTTACGGTTCTTAGTGTGAGAGCTCTAACACCGGCGTGGCCAGGGAGCTGCTGGAGCACCGGGTCTACTGGGTCTGGGTTGTACGTACAGGGTGTGCTGTCTGGAGCATCATGCCCTATTAACTCTGAAATCGAGGGGTGGAAATAACCAGACACCCACCTGTGCTTTTTAAGGAGTACATTTTATTTAAAATTTTTTTTAAACATTTTATTAATTTTTGAGAGACAGAGACAGTGTGATCAGAGGAGGGTCAGAGAGAGAGAAGGAGACAAAGAATCAGAAGACAGGCTCCAGGCTCTGAGCTAGCTGTCAGCACAGAGCCCGATGCGGGGCTCGAACCCACGAACCGTGAGATCATGACCTGAGCCAAAGTCAGATGTTTAACTGACTAAGCCACCCAGGTGCCCCAGGAATACATTTTTAGAGATATGGAATTTCAAGAGATGTTTGAAAAGCTGGGAGGAGAGGCTTAGCAGGCTTAGGATAAGAAGAGAAAATGGCATCAGAGAAAGCTTTAAGTCTGTAATGTGGAAATTACTTGAGTAAAGGAGTGAGTGGGAGAGATTGAGATGAGTGAAAGGAGATAACAAATAGGGCTTGGAGTTAAGAATATTTCAGGGTGCCTGGGTGGCTCAGTCCATTAAGCATCTCACTCTTGATTTTGGCTCAGGTCATGATCTCACAGTTTGTAAGTTCAAGCCCCACATCAGGCTCTGCGTTGAGAGCATGGAGCCTGCCTGGGATTCTCTTTCTCCCTCTTTGCTCCTCTCCACTCATGTGCTCTCTCTCTCTCTCTCAAAATTAAATAAATAAACTTAAAAATTAAAAGGATACATTAACATAGACTTCTATGGAGTTTGAGGACAAAGAATCATAGTGTCGAACAAGTCAGGAAAGATTTCATAACTCCCACCAAAGATTTACTAATGTGGCTTCTGTGGAAGGAGGGTGAGACCCTGAGGAGAATTAGATCCGCTCTCCTTGGAAACAGTCAAGAGCTTGCTAAAGCACTAGATTTCAGTGTCACAGAGAAATGCAACACACACACACACACACACACACACACACACTTATATATTTATATATTTTGAGGGGAGAGAGGGCCGTATCTGATGATGGAGGAGGATGTTAGAAAGCCTTAAAGCCTGGAATCAAGATAATGGAAGTCTTATCTTAGAGTTCTCCAGTTTTCTAGCATTCTCTAGAAGGCACAGCCTGAGGCAAGGGTTGAAGTGCTGACATTTTATTTGGGAGGTGCACGCTTGGGGTTATGAGGGTGAGGAAAAAGCATAAGTGGGCAAAGAAGTATGTGAAACATTAGGATGCAATGTATAATGGCACTGGTCATCGCTTCCTGGTGAAGCTCAGTGAATGAAATACAGCAGGTCACTCAGCAGGTATATTTGCTTGGCATGTGGGACTTTCTAGGAAGGACCGAAAAGAGAAAACACACTTGAAGGAGAAATCACACCTCCTAGTTGTCCCTGTAAGAGCTTATGAATGGGGAATTTAATGGCTAGCCCCTTTCTTTCTCCAGATTTTTGTTGGTCAAATCTCACTCCTTGGGGTGCTGATCGTCCTGTACTCTTTTCTGCTTGGAAGAGGAGCTTCTGTTGTTTGCAGTGAAGGACCCCGGAAGACCCCTGCTTGTAACAGCCTCCATGGGTCCCCATCTTTGTGACTTGCCTCTTTCCATACCTGACTCAATGTGTAGTTTCTGGCACAGGTGGTGTTTTTGGAAAATTTGCTTAGGTGATTCACCATCAAATCCATCATTCTTCCAACTGCTTTCCTTCTGACCACAGGCTGTACTTCCAGTAACTTTATTTTTGTCTCTTTTATACTCAAGTCTCCATCCTGTATCCCAGGTCCATAATTGGTTCTATGCCCTCATCCCTGCCTCTCTTCCCTTATAACCTAGGTGGGATTTATAAGGAAGTAGATCCGAAATTAATATAATTGTAATTCAACCCCAAACTGGGCCTCCTGTGGGCTAGCCTTGGCAGAGAATTGCACTCTAAGGAACACCATCCAGCAACCAGAAGCAATTAAGTTAAATTAAAACTTTACTGGTATCTCTGAGAAGGACGTCAAGGGAAGTAAATATATTTTTAATGTATAGCAAGACTTGTTAAACTTTTCCCATCTCTGGTATTTTCCATATCTTCCACCAACCCACCCCCATGCCACAAAACTCCTCTCTCCTTCACTCCCATTCTAAACCAAGAATTTTCCCGTCACTCTGCCTTAGCGAGTCCCCTATTTTCTTCCTCTTCCCCCTTCCCTTCTGCCTCAGTTGCTTCTCTGCCAACTTCTGATACATAGATCCCATTTTTGCATTTCCAGTTCTGTCCTTTTTTGCTCCATTGTCCCAGAAACTGAGATTGCAGAGGCAGAATTCTCCTTAAAGATCGGGAGGGAGGGGGGATACTCACACATTCATCATTTTTATTTTCATCATTTGGGAAAGGAGTTGCTAATGAGCAGAGCTGTGGAGCAATGAAATGAATGACTCCATTAGACAGTGATGATCCTGTCATGAAGATAATTCACACAAAGTCTGGAGAATCAGTGCTCAGGGATCCTGAGAGAAAGTTCTAGTTCTGGGTGATGTTGGGCCCGATGACTTATAAGCTCCTGCCACGTCCAAGATCTGAGATTTGGGTTTGTGTCCCACAAACTCTGCCATAGTATCAGGGTTGACTCCTGTCATTTTTCCCCCTCTTTAGAAATCTCTGTGCTAGGGATGGGGAACCTTAGACATGGACCTTGCTCTAACTTTTGTGGTTTTCATTTCTTTGAGACAACTCATCTACCTTATCTTTTCAGCACTCCAGCTTTTCCTGCTGTAACCAACAAGCTCCGTTATGTGTCTCTCAAGTGGCTCAGCTTTGCCACAAATGTGTCAACTATGGAATCCAGCTGTGCCAGGCCCTTGTTGGATGGCTGGTCATTCTACTCAGAGACAGTCTTTTTTTTTTTTTAAGTGTTTTATTTATGTATTTATTCTGAGAAAGGGTGTGATGAGGCAGAAGAGAGAAGGAGAGAGAGAATCCCAAGCAAGCTCTGTGCTGAGCATGGAGACTGATGTGGGTCTCCATCGCATGACCGTGTGATCGTCACCTGAGCCCAAATCAAGAATCAGATGCTTAACTGATGGAGCCACCCATGCATCCCCGAGGCAGCATTTTCTAGGGGACAAGTGGGCACGATGCATGTTGGATTGGTGGGAGACTGCAGCTGGGAGCTCAGATTTCCCCAGTGAGGGAATGGATTCAGGACAGTTGGCTTGTCAGACCAGCCATGCACCAGGTGAGCAGTGCGGTGGGAGAGCAAGGGCACACCTTCAGGGTCAGATGAGCCTGGTCTGAATCAGCTGCTTGTACACAAGGAAATTTTGTTAAGACTCTTAGGTTGCAAATGACAGAATTTGAACTAGCTTGACACAATTAAAAGCAGGGTGATGGTGGTGGTGGGGGGGTGGTATTTATTGGCTTCCAAACCTGGAAGTAGTCACAACTATATGCAAGAGCTCAAGAGACTTGTAAAGGCTTGACTATTAGTTTCTTCCTCTGTCTTCTCATTCTTATCTCTCCTGGTTTCTACATTTCTTCGTTCTCTGTCCCAGGGGAAAAAATTCCTTATACTGAATGCTCAGAGTTGAATCTCATTGGCCTGGATGGGGTCATGTGTTTGCCCCTGAGTCAGTCTTGGTGGCTGCGGGCTAGAGAACACTGATTTGCCATCAGAACATTTTCCCAGGGGTAAAGTGAGACTTTCAGGTCAATGAGGAGCAAGAGTATATGGATGTTGGGCTAACAAAAACAGTTCACGTCCATGACAATACAACCTTAGCAATGATGTCATTGCTCTGAGCCTATATTCTTCAAGTGTAAAATTCCTGTTTCATAGGGCTGTTGTGAGGACTGTAAAAAATAAATGCATAGCACCTGTCACATGGCAGGCCTTTAATAATTACTAGCGATTCTTCTTGTTAGGTAAAGAGGACCAGTTGGTGAAGGAAGAATTCCACCCAGTTGGGAGATGTGTGTGTGTGCATGTGTGTTGCACTCATTCCCACGCTATCAGGGAGGCACAGGCTAATAAGACTCATTACTTACCCAGGAAAATGTGATGTCCTGACTGCCTTGGCTCCGGACACCTACCTGCCTTGGGGCTGAGAGTGTGGCAGGCATGAACTCCAGACTGGAATTTCATCTCATGCTTTACTAGATGAAGGACACATGGAGCTGCACAGGACAAACCATAAGTGTCCACAGGTTATTTTCCTCAGTTTTCAGATCAGCACAATGAGACTTAGAAAGGCTACCTCACTTGGCCAGGCACCCACACAACTGGCGGAATGAGGATTCAGACCCTCCTGTGTGATGGCAAAATCCTTCCACTTCTTACTCTGTTGTCTTAAGAGATTCAAAGTCTGAGGGGGTCACCATGGGATGGAGCAGGGTGGGAAGTCTTCCAGAAAGAGGTAAGTTAATAAATGATAGGTAAGACTTAGATGTCAGGTGTCTGGGGAACCAAAATAAAAGTATCACATGCAGGGCACCTAGGTGGCTAAGTCAGTGAGTGTCCGACTTTGGCTCAGATCATGATCTCACGGTCCATGGGTTTAAGCCCTGTGTTGGGTTTTGTGCTTTGGATTCTCTCTTTCTCTGTGTCTCTTCCCCTCCCCCACTCATGCTCTTTCTCAAAAATTAACACTGAAAAATTTGAAAAGGAAAGGGGGACCTCTGTGGCTCAGTTGGTTAAGTGTTTGACTTTGGCTCAGGTCATGATCTCACTGCTCATGAGTTCAAAGCCTGCATCGGTCTCTGTGCTGACGGTTCAGAGCCTGGAGCCTACTTTAGATTCTCTCTCTCTCTCTTTCTCTCTCTCTCTCACTCTCTCTCTCTCTCTCTCTCCCCTTTCCAGCTCATGATCTGTCTGTATTTCTGCCAAAAACAAATAAACTTAAAAAAAATTAAAAAGACTTGTTCCTATCATCTCATATCAACCTTTATTTTCTTCTTTTCCATCCCCCTTTGTTCTTTGGCTTACTGTTTATTTTTCTATCTTTCCTCCTCTTTCCTGTTTTCTCTCTTCTCCTATTCCTTCTTCTGCTTTCTTTTTCCTTTCACTGCCCATGTATATGTTACAAAAGTGCAATATTTTCTTATTATTAGTGACATGAACTGAATTTATGAATTTTTTACATCCTGACTGAAAAAAATCAAGACATCTCACTCAAGTACATGCTGCAGAATAATGTAAATCACTGAAGAAATTGTAATGGAGGGGATAAGTAAAGAGAAACAATGATCAAATAAGAAAACAAAATGTATATCTCCAGATATTAGAGGATTGCTAGAGGCAGGCCTCTATTTACTGAAAATAAAGTTTCACATTCCTTATTTACAATTTTTAAAACTGAGCAAGTTAAAGATTTCCTCTTTTCTCAAAAAGCCAGTGAAGCAATAAAGGCTGAACATGATTGTTATGTGTGGTCCTTGATATTGTCCATGGGGTGGTGGATTGTGGTAGCAAAAAGGGACGTTTATAGGGACTAGAGAGGGCATTAAAGACAAAATCGGGGTGGGGGGACAAATGGGAGAAAGGAAGTAGCGAATCTCTCCTCTGAGGTCCATAGACCTTTGGATAAGAAAGAGATCAAGACCACAGAGATATACATGTTTCCGAACGAAAGCTTAAGTAAAGATGAAATGAAAATTCTGCCTCATTAAAACCCAGCTCCTCAAAGAATTAGACTCCCAGCTTTGCCTCTGTGCTGGGGCCATGTACAGCCACCAGGCCGGCCATCTGCTGGCTGATTTTTTTTGAGAATATGATTGCGGCTGAGAAAGGGGTTCCATGTCAGAGCAGCCAAGGGCTGGTGGCCATCTGGATGACTTTACATAAAACCAACTTACGGCTTCTTTAATGTCACCTGTAAGCACAACTACATGCTGTGTCTTATTGCAAGGGGCACCGGCCATACTTGGGAAGATGGGAAGAGGAAGGGGCACGAAAGAAGAGAAGAGGAATTCTGCCTTGCTTCATGCATTTAAGTGAAGAAGATCAGATAAAACTGCTAGGCACGCTCTTGCACTTGAGAGATGGGATCATCCTGGGGAGAGGGCGTGCGTGGATAGGGAGAGGGGGTTGGGCTTTGCTGTAGAATGGCAAGGGATTTGAGCCTGACTCTCAAGATGATGCCCAAGCTAACGAGAGAGCCTGAGGGTATGTGGCGTGTACAGGAGACATGGCGTTTTCTGCTTTAATTCATCCACGGAATGGAAGGAGACTCACCGGAAACCCTCCTCTCCTGGATGACGCTGGGGGAATTTCTGTGGGTTTTGCCTTCTTCCCTGTCACTGAGAACCCTGATAATCCTGGCCTCATGTCTTCCCTGGGCCTGTTCCTGGGATTCCCACACATTCAGCACTGGGTCGGACACTTCGGGGAATAGGGAACAAGATTAATTCTCAGTCTTTTTTCTTAAAGAACTAACAGATGTGAAAGACTTTATAGAGCCGCTAGGGGTGTTTGCAGATGAGTTATGTGGCCGGAGTTGGGGGACAATCTGCCTGGCCAGCCTCAGGGTTAGTCCTGCCTGCCCCTTGCTGACTGGGCTGGGGAACGCCTTCTCTGGGCCTTACCTACAAAACCGAGAGGTTATGGTAGTTGCCCTACGGCATCTTTTCCACTTCTGGCCTATATGAATCTTCTGACTGCTTACATCTTCTGATGTGAGGCCTGGCAGGAACCCAAGTGGATGGCCAAGAGGGGTTAGGTTTTTATTTACAGCAAAGCCACATTGCCTCCCCAGACTGCCACACAAACAGTTCTGCGAAGTGCCATGACCTTTCAGGTTGCAGCAGCAGGAAAACAGCCCCATTGTTCTGAGCAGGTATGGGGAGGGAGCCGGGGCTGCGGGTCTGTCCTCATAGGGGAGGGATGTGAGCCAAGGACAGGAGAGCTGGTCAGTGCTCCTCCCTGGCATCCCGGGGAGGGTGTGCCCTGGTGGGCACCTCTGCTCTCTGTGCAGCCACCTCCTCTGCTGACTTTCTCCTTAAAGGTCTGATCACAGCAGCTCTAGATCTCAGCGCCCCTCCATGGTCAAATGTTTTCATTTTTCTCCTGGCTGGATTCCTGGTGCCATCCTTCTCAGTCGCCGTGGGTGGGCCTGGGTTTCAGGAGCATCCTGCTAACTCTGTGGGTCTTCTCCAAAAGCCATTTAAGTGGATGGTCAAGGCCATTTCCCAAACAGGAATTCACAGCGCCACTGATCCACACAAGCCAGAGGCAAATTCCCGCACCTCGCCTTCTGACAGCTTTTGCAGTCTGGCTAAAATATGAGATCCCCATGCTTCTCCGTTTAAGACAGTGTAAAGAAAAACAGGTGCCCAGTGGTCTAGTCACATCCCCTATAAAACGGCTGGAGTCTCTATTTTTTGTGGGAAAACAGCAGAGCGGGGTTGGCCTAATTAGTTTCCTCCCAGGAATCTGATTAAGGGAAGGCTAAGCAGTGTGGGAAAGAAAAGCGAATCGCCACCCAGAAGAGCCAAGCGTCGGAGAGGCGGAATGGGCTTCGTGGCCCCCGACATGTTCAATCAGAGGCTGGGCAGCCGCTGTCGGGAAGACAATGCACAAAAGTGACTGATGTACTTGGCTGAGGTTGGAGCGGGATCCCCGAAGGTTCGCGGGGACTCTGAAATGGCCTCGAGAAACTGAAATATACGAGGGGGCAGCATGAAGTGCCGTGCTCTTTTTTATATTTTTTGGATGCCTTTTTTTTACGTGACAAAATACACATCACATAAAATTTGCCATTTTAATAATTTCAAGTGGACAGTTTGGTGGCATTAAGTGCGTTCACATTGCTGTCCAGCTATTGCACCCGTATGTCCCCGGAACTTTCTTGTCTTCCCAAACCGGAACTCCATACCCGCTAAACAGTAATCACCCATTTCCCCCTTCCCGAGTCTCTGGCAACCACATGCTACTATCTTATTTCTGTGCACTTGACTACTTTAGGCACCTCATATAGGGGGAACCATACACTATCCATCCTTTTGTGTTTGGCTTATTTCACTTAGCAGTCTATCTTCAAGGTTCATCCACATTGTTGCATGTGTCAGAATTTCTCTCCTTTTTAAAAAATATACATTGTAGGCATAAAACGAATTTTATTTATCCATTCCTCCATTGATGGACATTTGGGTGGTTTCTACCTTCCAGCAATTGTGAATAGCGCTGCTAGGAACACAAACGTACAGATGTCTGAGCCCCACTTTCAATTATTTTGCATAGAATCTGAATTGCCGGATCATGTGGTAATTCTGTGTAGGCACATCATACGCTTGTACCATTTTACATTCCCACCAGCAACACGTAGAAGTTCAGTGTCCCTACTCTTACAAAGCCATTTCATAGGATGCGTGGGCAACAGATAACACCATTGGGCTTGCCTTGGTCTGAACCATCAGAGAAGAAAAAGGCGGGGGGAGGGGGGTTGGGTCTGGCTGGTCTCAGATGCCAGGAAGCTGGAAATGTAAATAACCTTGGGGAGGTGTTAATTCCAGTCAGGAACTGGACTGAATTAAGCATTCACAAAAAGATCCCGTCACCATTATAAAGCTAGAAGAGTAGAGATGTGGGTCTTTGTTCCGGTGTTAGTTCTACTCAGGCTGAAGGAGAGTCTGTAGCAATTCAAGGCGAGGTTTGTTGATTTCATGTGTCTTTTTTAGAGCAGGTACCAGAATTTGTGTTTCTCTCCTATCTCTCCCAGGGGCCTGGGAGGGGCCAAATGCATCTTTAGGACCCGGCATTTATTAAGCGCTCACTGTGTGCCAGGCATTTTAGGAACTTTCTGTTTGTTTGCTCATTAGTCCTCCTGTCTATAAATGTCGAGGAGGCTGATGTCCTGAGAATCGCCAAATCCAAAAATACTGCTGTAGTTTACCCTGGCTCCCCCATAAAGTGCAGTAGAGTGTGACCAAAAGTTGGAGTGAGCACAAGGCCTTTAATTAGAGTGTGGCCATAGGGGGACAATGCACTTCCGTGGAGATTTGGAGGTTGAGCCTGGGCTCTGTGTGGCCCTAGGCTCTGTGCCTTTCCTTTTACTGCTTCACGCATCCTCCCTGGTTATCTTGCTTCTCAGGTAACTCAACGTTACGTCAATGAGCTGTTTAGAGCCTGAGTCTTCTGCATAATTGTTGACTTAAATTAAGACAAATAGGTAAGTAGCAAGTTTATTCTGGTCTCTCTCTTGAGTCCAGGAGGGGAGATGGAGCTGCTTTTGGAAGCCCAGAAGGGAGAAGGGTTTCTCCTTGGTTTCTGCACAGGTAACACCCACATCTGGCACCCAACAGCTTAGTGGATGTGGTTCATGTTCTCTCTTCCTCTTCAGCCCTGACCTTCACCTTCTGTCTTTGACTGGGTCTCCCAAGGGCATCACAATCCTGACCTCCTACCATCTTGCCTTGTCCCATGCCCACAGGCACTGGGGCATCTTGGCCACCCAGGCCTTCAACCTTGGAGTCACCTTTGATTGCGTCCTCTTTTGGTCTGACCCTCTCAGAACAGGCTGATGATTCTATCACTGGGATTCTGACCTTCTTGAGCCATTGGCACAGCCCAGCCTCCCTTGGCATCCAGGCTCTGATCATCCCACATGCCGATTTCTACAGCTGCCTTCTTCCCTCCTTCCAGTGAGCCTTTCCCACCTGCAGCCCCGTACCTCCCGGCACATTCTATAGCCAACCGCTAGGCTAATTGTCTCCAAGTGCTATTTTGATTTTGTCACTTGTCCGTTCAGAAATTGGCAGGAGCTCCCATTTGCTTCCCACCTTTAATCTAAACTCTCCAGCATGTGGTTTAAGACCTTTGCAAACTCACATTTAACTGCCCTCATCTCCTGCAAACTCCTGGCTTCTCATCTTTGCTCAGGCCCAACACAAAGCACATACATTGTGAGCTTTGGGGCATGACTCTGCTCTTGCCCCTCAGACTCATGTCTATCCCTGTTGATACAACAGAGATGTGTGTGAGCAGGACCCCACCAGGCTTGTTTGACATTATAGCCCTACGTCTTAGGCAATACCCGTCACATAGTAGGTGCTCAACCAATATTTGTTGAATGAATGAGAGTTAAAGATATCTTTTTTTGGGATAGCACTACCTGGGTTAATCAGCGGAGACATAGAAGACTTTGTGCTAAGTGTTTAGGACACAAAATGAGGATGGTCTTGCTTGGAGAACTCACAGTCTAGTGTAGACCTATAGAGAAGTAATAGTCATAATAATAATAATGATTATATGATTGATTATAGACCCAATGTTAATTTAAAAGCAGATTTGGGTATAAAATTATTAGTTATACATGATGTATGTTGAGATTTAATTTAGGAAACTTTGAAATGTGAAAACAACACCCATCTTTTTTCTTCATAATATTTTATTGTCAAATTGGTTTCCATATAACACCCAGTGCTCTTCCCCATAAGTGCCCTCCTCCATCACCACCACCTCTTTTTCCCCTTCCCCCTCCCCCTTCAACCCTCAGTTCATTTTCAGCATTCAATAGTCTCTCAAGTTTTGCATCCCTCTCTCCCCCCAACTCCCTTTTTCTCTTCTGCTTCCCCTGGTCCTTCATTAGGTTTCTCCTGTTTTCCTGTTAGACCTATGAGTGCGAACATATGGTTTCTGTTCTTCTCTGCCTGGCTTATTTCGCTTAGCATGACACCCTCGAGGTCCATCCACTTTCCTACAAATGGCCAGATTTCATTCATTCTCATTGCCATGTAGTACTCCACTGTATATATATACCACATCTTCTTGATCCACTCATCAGGTGATGGACATTTAGGCTCTTTCCATGATTTGACTATTGTTGACATTGCTGCTATGAACATTGGGGTACATGTGCTCCTATGCATCAGCATTTCTGTATCTCTTGGGTAAATCCTTAGCAGTGCTATTGCTGGGTCATAAGGGAGTTCTATGGATAGTTTTTTGAGGAACCTCCACACTGTTTTCCAGAGTGGCTGCACCAGTTTACATCCCCACCAACAGTGTAGGAGGGTGCCCGTCTCCCCACACCCTCGCCAGCATCTATAGTCTCTTGATTTGTTCATTTTAGCCACTCTGACTGGCGTGAGACAACACACATCTTAGAGTGGAGAAAATAAAGTGTTGCCCTAGGGAGCTTTAGGTGCTATAGAATAGGGATGTGCAAACGTAAGGGAAGGATGCTCTTGACTCTGTGAGTTTACTCTTGACCGGTTTCCCAGGTCGACTGGGGAGGGAGGGAGAGGAGGTAAGTTTCAGGAGGTTTGGAAATACATCTCTGACCCTTCAAAACTGTGGCCTGAGACAGATGATTTATTCTCTTTCGGCCAAGTTCCCCCTTCTAGGAAGTGCAGGGAATAATCAAGCCCACCTAGTCATCTGTATTTTAATGCCATTTGCTGAGCACTTACTATGAACTCAGCCTGGGCAAAGTGCTTGAGATACGTTATTTGTAGGTACTGTTCATCCAATCCTGGGCGCACTGTGAACACTTAACAAATGGATTTCTTTAGTTATCAGTTTCGGTGGACATTGATGTGGTAGTGTCTGCCTGCATGGTGTTCATTCACTTTTTTTCTGGTAATAGCACTCAGAATTCCCTTGGATGAAACACCTCTCCAGCTGTCCATCCATATTGGTGGGGCTGTTCCCTCCGCCCTTCCTGGTGGGACCCAGGCATGGGTGTGTAGCCTAGGCTTGGCCAGTGAGACCACTGAGTCCCACTGCACAGTGACTGGGAGAGGTGGCTGGTGCCTGACCCCAGCCAGTCA
The DNA here is from genome assembly GCF_006229205.1 of Suricata suricatta. Lineage (NCBI taxonomy): Eukaryota > Metazoa > Chordata > Mammalia > Carnivora > Herpestidae > Suricata > Suricata suricatta. The sequence continues at coordinate 17,085,036 of NC_043702.1, read as the reverse complement.
GAGCTGTGAAGGGGACACCTCTTTCTGCCAGGATTGCTGGATTGTGGGGGGATGGTGGTGGCAGTGGTGGTGTGTGAGCTTGAAGCATCTCACTGAGTCACCCTGAGCACCTGAGAGAGGGGCCGGCAGGGAGGAGATGGACCCCGTGAGAGCATCTGGAGCCATGTTTCATGTGCTCAAACATCTCAGTCACTGGAGCCAATACATCCCCCTTTCTGACTTTTTTTGGCTTACCCTGGTTTTGGTTGGAATTCTCTTTTTTACAATGAAAAGTCTGCTCTGACCGAAACAGAAACTGTGATGGTAACAATCGAAGGGCAAGAGGCTCACTGTAGCTTGAGTGTAGGTGTGCGTGCACGTGCGTGTGTGTGTGTGTGTATGGAAATGAGCCCACATTTGGCACTTGAATATCTAACAGCACAAGACTGAAAACATATGTTAAAAGCATGGGGCATGTGCTAGGTGCTGCAGGGCGCCAGGGGAGGGGGAGCTTGCTGGGTGGCTAGGTTGAGGGCCAGAACTTGTAGGAGGAGCCTGTGGGGAGCCTATGGGGGCCTTTGGGGACCCATTGGGGAGACTGTGGTCAGCAAGGAGGCTGGAGATGGTGCTGCGGGTGAGTGGTGAGCGATGGGGACAGAGGCCAGTGCAACGTGGGGTTAGGACAAAGGCAGCAGGTTAGCTTGGCTGCTTCATTTAGGGACAGAGGACACAGCAGGCAGACTGGTCTAGGGGCTGACATCCCAGGCTTTGGGTCCCAGACTTGGAGAGTGGGGGTCAGTACCTCTCTCCCCAGCAGCCACGTTACTGAAGCACCCTGTTTTACTCTCTGGAACGGGATTTCCCAGCAGCGGCGGTGTGTGTTCCTCAGCCTTCCAGTGGGCTTTTCCCTTTTCTGCAACAGCATGTGAGCCCCTTCCTGGCAGGGGCACTTCTGCCTCTTGGTTTTCTATCATTTTAACATGGTGGTTGCACGCTCCGCCTGTGGGTTACACGGTCCGCCGCCATGTAAATCCTGGCCCCGTGCTTACCATCCATGACCCCTTGGGGCAAGTCCCTCCCTTTCTTTGTGCCTCAGTTTCCTCACTATAAAATGTGAACTATAGGGGTACCTACCTCAGAGAGCTGCTGGAAGATGAAATGAGTCAGGGAACATACAGTGTTGAAGACAGTGCCGACCCAGAGTGAGGCTGTTCGAGTGTTACCTATTTATTATTATTGGTAATATTATTTGTTGCACTCCATGATACTTGCTTTTAATGCTTTCTTTTCTTTTTAACGTGGATTGTTGCCTCCAGCCGGTGCTCAGTAATCTGATTTTCCAAATGCAGAAGCCCAGGTGCTCTTGGTTGTGTCCTGCTGTGGCATGAACTGACTTGGGTGGGGAGCAGAGAGCATTCTACAGCAGTTGAGGAGAACCTCAACATCTCCAGCCAGATCTGGCTTGCGGGTGTGCGTAGGAACGTCGTTATTTTTTTCCTTGGCCCCCAGCCCCAGCCCCAGCCCAAGCCCTCTTTGGGGTTCCATCATTGGCCTTGTCTCTCAGGGGCTCCTGACTGGCCAGAGCCCTGATTGGCATGGCCGTGAAATTCCCCAGTGCCCAGTCTTGCCTTGACTCGTCTGTGTTACTCAGGCTTCTTTGATTTTGATTCCAGGAGCATCTGCTTTGCAGGATTTCCAACACTCCTGGGCCCTCAGAGTCATGGGGTCTCACTAACGTACAGTCCCTCCGTTACTACATCGAAAGACAATTTACCTAACAGATGGGATCTTTTGAATATTTATGTCTGGACACATCTGTTCTGGACTTGAAAGTTTAATAAAGCTTTTCATTTTCTGAAGCGCTGGTGAAGCCTGTCTGTGGCAAGTGGACAGCCCCCTGGGTCAGCAACTCAGCAGCGACTCCAGGGCACGGGAGAGTGGCTTGGACACCCCACTTGGCAGACAGCCAGGCTCCTAGTCGCTCTTCCCTTTTGCTGCAACAAGAGGGAATGGCCAAGGGGCCAGGGCCAGGTGGCAAGGTGCTGACTCAGTAGACCAGTGGAATGCATTTACAGAGCAGACAGTAGCAACGATTACTTGCAAAGGGGAAGAGAACAATATTTTCTTGTTCTTCCCTGAGGAAGATGGGCATCCTGGTGCGGGTGAAGGATGGGACAGTCTGGCCTGTCTGGTCTTTGCCCCCAGGGCACACTAAGGCTCTTGGGGGGAGTCTAGGTGGCTGTGTGGGTAGGGGAGGCCGTTCCAATCCTCTCAAAGGTGGGATGGGGGGGTATTTGTATTGGGTGCCTTCAGCTTCTTAGTTCTTGCTGCCCCATTCCCTTCCTTGACCTTGACCTTGATGGCATTCTGTGATGTCCCTACTCCCTCAGGCTCTGTTGCAATCCAAACAGACTCCCAAGAAAGAAAAATAATAAGAGTAACAGTAACATGCAATGCAAACACGCACTGAGTCCACTGAGTCGTTAGAAGGGCCAAGCCTCATGCTCCAATTGGTATCTTTATTGCATGTCTAATTATCCCCGCAGCACTGAGGTAAAACTCTTATTACCACCATTTTATAGAAGAGGAAACTGAGGCTCAGGGAATTTCCTTGACTTGCCCAAGGCTGCATAACTACTAAGTGTGGTGGCCAGGATTTGAACCCAGACCATCTCACACCAGAAGCCAAATTCAACGCTTTATTGCCTGCCGATTGGAATCTGCCAGCCAGCATTTTCCAAAATATGTGTTTTCTGAAACGTACAGTGCAATGATCAAGTAACTACAAATGCACTTTCCTCTCTCAGGCCAATTTAAAATACACATCAACTTCTTAAAGGCTCTGAGAGGTCCTGCAGTAAAAAACATTGTGTACCTCAGTGTTTTCCAAATTTCTTTAACAGAAAACTCCTCCTTTCCCTTAATAACAACTAACAAAGGCTTCATAGACCTAATACACTGGGAGCCTCTTTGGGAAACACCACTTGGGAAATACTGCTTAAGATATTATCTCACCCAGAGATACTTACATTTTAACAAAGTTGAAAGTTTTAAGTCTCAATAAGAGGGCAGTTCTGGGAAGAAACCATATTGATGGGATTTTACGTGTCATTAGTAAAGAGGATTTTCTTAAGGGGAAAACTTCAGAAAGCACTGGATTCCTGTCTATATGAATTAAAAAGTATATTTTATTTTTTAAAACTTTATTGATTTATTTTGAAAGAAAGAGTGCACATGCGTGCACACACAGATGAGCAGGGTAGGGGCAGAGAGAGGGAGAGAAAGAATCCCAAGCAGGCTCTGTGCTGAGAGTACAGAATCTGATGTGGGGCTTGATCCCACGAACCATGAGATTATGATGTGAGCTGAAATCAAGTCAGATGCTTAACCAACTGAGCCACCCATGTGTACCTATTTTATTTTAAAACCGTGTCAGGGGCACCTGGGTGGCTCAGTCAGTTGAGTGTCTGACTTTGGCTCAGGTCATGATCTCATGGTTTGTGAGTTCGAGTCCCGTGTCAGACTCTGTGCTGACAGCTCAGAGCCTGAAGCCTGCTTCAGATTCTGTCTCCATCTCTCTCTGGCCCTCCCCTACTCATTCTCCCTCTCTTTCTCTCTCAAAAGTAAATAAACATTAAAAAAATTAAAACAGTTTCAAACCTAAAAAAATTGTAAACACAGTAAAAGAACTCCTGTATGCCTTTCACTCTGTCCCCCCTCATGTTTTGCTAGTGTCTCAGTGAACACCAGTTATATCACTGCCTCACTCCAGGGTCACACAGAGCATTTGATTGTCGTCTCTCTAGCTCTTTCAATTTGCGACAGTTCCTCCTTTTCCTTTGATTTTCATGACTTTGAAAATTTTGAGGTGTCCGGGACAGTTATTTTTTTCAAGTTTATTTATTTATTTACGTAATCTCTACACCCAACATGGGGCTCGAACTTACAACCCAGAGATCAAGAGTCACAAGCTCTTCCTACTGAGTCAGCCAGGCGCCCCCCTGGCTAGTTCTTTTATAGAATGTCCCTCCATTTGTGTTTGTGCATTGTTTCTCTCCATTAGACCCAGGGTATGTGGTTTTTAGCCAGGATGTCATGAATGCTGTGTTCTTTTCACAGAAACCTACTGAGTGGTCAGTGTGTGCTGTCTACTGGTCCTGTAAGTAGTGGTGTTTACTTTGATCCTTGCTGAAGAGGGTGTCTGCAGGTTTCTCCACTTAAAGTGATCCTTTCTCCCTTTTTTTATTCAATGAATTGAGGTTCTTTGACACTGTGTAAAACCCATGCCTCACTCCGTCTTCACACACCTGCCGTAGCATCTCCTGATGCTTCTGCCTCAATCAAGTGTTACTATGGCGGTTGCCAAACAGTGAATTGCAACTACCGTGATTCCATCTTCATTTGGTAGTGGCCTTTCTATTGCCAGGAAAAGCTTTTCTTTGTCACTATTATGTAGTCATTAAAATTTCATATCTCTCTGGATTTGTGGGCTCCTATTTTTTCAAAATGGCTATCATCGGTTACTATCATTGTTTATCCTGATACTCTAATTTTTCCAGATTTGGCCAGTGGGAACCCATTCAAACTGGCTCTTCTATCATTAAAAAAAATTTCCATCATTTTAAAAAGCACTTCCTTCCTTTCTGGCAGCACAAGTCTTCCAGATACATCTACTTTCCCTTCCTTTGCCCTAGAACCAGCCATGTCTCCAAGAAGCTCGTGTTCCTTTCAGTGGAGAACATTATTTCAAAACCAAGATGTGGGCCATAGATGCGTTTGCCAGTGGGATGTCACAGCTCTCAGAGTTGACTGATGGATAGAGCTGGGAAATAACACAGTATAGAATACACGCACATTTACATCTCTTTATTGAAAACCATGAATTCATATCGATGGTTCTAGTTCTAATCCAACATCACAGAGTATGTTCTAGTTTTCTCCCTTTATGTATTTGTACTTCCTTTTTGACTGTAAGAGACTGAACTCCTCTTATCTTACCTGCTCTCTATAGTTAATCTCCAGACCCTGTGACCCCCACTTTGTGTGTGGGCCCTGACACCAGCTCTGGCCTGTCTCCCACAGATCTCTTGTCTCATTTGGGCCTACCTAGTGGCATTTTGGTGAAGGAAATTAAAAAAAGGGAGGTAGGGAGGGAAGGTGGGAAGTAGGGAGAGAAAAAAGAAGGGAAGAAGCTAATAAATATTTTTTTAAGGAGGAAGGTGAGGGGACAGGGAAAGCCATATGGATTTTGCAAATTTTTTTAATACTCAAGATGAACAATATTTGTACTTGTGGCAAACAGTATCATTTGATTCTCTGATATTCATTTATTTTATTCTTAGCTTTCCAATGAGCAGAACTAAAAGCAACAAGTAGGAACTGTATGGTGGCAGATTTCAGCTCACTCTGAAAAGCATTTCTCTAGTCAGAGCTGTTCAACACAGAATGGTCTTGGTTGCAAAGGAGTGAGCTCCCTGTCAACAAAGGAGTTCATTTAGAGACTCTAGGACCTCCAGTCAGAGCGGCAGTGAAAAGTTTTCTTGCATTGGGATAGAAATTGGATTAAGTGTCTGTAGAGTTCAATGCTGACTCAGTGACAGTGGCTTCGCTGGAAGCCAGAATTTGATCATGTTTCCCAAGGAGCAGCAACACCAAACTCCTTCATGGGTAAATGAGCAGGCAGGCAAGTCTCCAGAAGAATTTTCTCTGTTTCCTGCTGGAGTCAGCAGCAAGATGGGCTCCCAGAGTCTGGTGAGGGTGCAGCTCAGAGCCACACCAGCATGAAGGAGCTGTGTGTGTGTTTGCATGATGAATTTGCATCTCGAGATAAAACATAGCTCCAGATTGAGACAGCCTTTAGTTCCAGTGCCAACAATGTAATGTCGGCTTCAAAGAAGAAACTAAAAAATGTTCTTGGAGCTGGTTCTGGCCCTTGTATTTCTTTTATTGTTCCCAAATGGACCACATACTGGAGAGCTTTTGTATTGCCCTAAATACAGGAACCTATCAAACACAACAAGCAAAATCCAAAAAGACTTACTTTCTTCTTCGGAGCAAATTCGAACATCAGATATTTCTATAATTCTGTCTGTTCATTTTTACAACTCTCACTCAACTCATCTACCTATGACTGTACTGTAAAAAAGCTGCAGTTCTAATATCTTCAAATGTTGAATCAAACTTAAGACTTACAATTCTATATAATACCAGCAGGCATGCCTTTAATCGCCTGGGACCACCAACAGTTCAACAAACTTTAGTTGAATGCCTTCTTTGTGTGAGTAATTGTGCCTGCTCTGAATTATACACCTAAGCAAGGTATCCATGGTCCCATTCACAGGTAAGAAAGCTGAGGTAGCGTAGGTCAAAAACTTTATTATGAGCAATAACAACCTTCAGTGTCAAGTTGTACTGTCTCTTCCTGTTTCCCAGAGCAGCATGGTTGGCTTGTTACTAAGGATGAGTGGAGTGGGGCTCATCTACTTTGTAAATGACAGCATTCATGAATGTGTTGTGTTTTCCTGATGAAGGAAGCTATACATCAGAACCATTTTTTTTGAGTTTTTAAAATATTTATTTATTTTTGAGAGAATGAGAGAGCAAGTGCACACACAAGTGAGAAGGGGCAGAGCGAGAGAAACACAGAATCCGAAGTAGGCTCCAGGCTCTGAGTTGTCAGCACAGACCCGTATGCAGGGCTCAAACTCATGAACTGCAAGATCATGACCTGAGCTGAAGTTGGATGCTTCTCCAGCTGAGCCACCCAGGTGCCCCCAGAGTCAGGTTTTAAATTTAGATTTGTCCAACTCCAAAGGAGTGACATTCACCATACTACACTGTCCCTTAAGCCAGGTGGCAGAGCATTGGGTGGGTGGCAGTTATGATGGCTGGCAATGGGAATGAGGGGCCGCGAAGAAACAGGTTACATAAGAGTTAAAAAAAATTCTACCATAAAGGTTTTCATGTGCCTTTTCCAAAGGCCAGAGTTCAGATTTATGATGTTAGAATATTCATGAGTCACCGCAGTGTACTGTACTAGGGAGAAAAGCTTCTTGCGACAGAATTAACCTTAAGGCAAAAGCTCTTCTGAATTAAGGTTTAGAAATGGCAGATGTAGTCAATGCAGTCATTCAACCCACTTGGGAAGCTGTGGGTTCACATATTAAAATGGTATTTATGATTTGGAACATGGCAGTGCCTGTTTTCATTCATCCACCCACCTCTCCACCCATCTACCCATCCACTCATCCATCCACTCTCCACTATTTGCTTTAACCCCTATTCGGGCCCATAGAGTATACCAAAATCAAGCCAAACAAACCCTCCTAAGGGGTTTTTATCTAAGTTGGGGAAGAAGGAATAGGTGCATGTAGGAATAGACAAATCATAGGGTGAAAAGTTGTCTAACATATCAAAATGGGTGGCCCAGGTACTAGGTATTTTCCAGAGACCTAGAAGAGAGAGGTCTTTCAGGATGTGGTGAGGCTGGTCTGGCCATTTTGGTTGCCTTCAGGGACCTTTGTGGCACCTGCAAGACTGCCCGGAGTCCAATTAGTGCTGGTCTTAATACAGGCTGAGCTGAAAAATTGGCTATATGGTCTACCCACTGCTGAGATACAGTTTGGATCTCTTTAGCTCTCTGTTTGAAAATGAGATGCCACCTTTCATCTTAAACAGCAGTGTGATGGACCCACAGGATTGAAAGAAGATGAAACAAGCAGAGATTCATTGGAGAAGACCTGTTCCTCTTCTTTCCCCGTTTCACCGCTAAAATATAATGAGAGTTTGTTTGTATGTCCGAAGCCAGAAAAGCCAGCTCTCCAACAGCAGTCTCTCCGGGCTTTTATGACCTCAAGGGCTTCAAGGTTGACAGTAGGGGACCCAGACACTGAGGGGACCTTGAATGTGAGGTGCAGACATATGTGACATAATTAGGCAGGCTTTATGAGAAAAACAGAGAGAAGTCATTAGAAATGCTGTTTAACAAAGGGAAACTTCCTGCTCCTACCCCCTTATTAAAGAGCTGCTTTTCAAGCGTGTTGCACTTCTTTGATCCCTGAAGGCCCCTGATGTTTCACTCACATCCTGTCATGAGATTTAATGATGCCTCACATGTGCACCAGGAGCGCGGCTCAACTTAGCATCGTTTGGGGAAAGGCATTGTAACATGACAAGTTTTTGATGTGGTTCCTCACACGGCAAGGTTAGCGAGGTGTCTCTGCGGCCACTAGCGACAGCCCTGATTCTGCTGGCTGTGGAAGCGGTTGAAAGGAATGATGGAGAGAGTGAGACGTTGCCAAGTTCTTCGGCAGAAATTTTGTTTATTATGGGGGTCTGTAGTATCAGCTGGTGCAACGCTCAGGAGAGAAAAGAAAGAATTTGGACTGTCTTCTTTCAAAAGGCTGGGAATGTTTCAGAGGGATGGATCTTTTTCCAACCTAAGATTCTGTGATCATATACATGAACAGCTGCTAAAAGGAATATTAATAAGTCTTTAGGGGCCACCCAGCCCATACGAGATATATGAATCCTTCTGCAAAATTCCTGATGGGCAGTCTTTCCATGTCTGCCTAAACAGCCCCAGAGATGAGGAATTCCCAATCAGGCAGCCCAGCATGCTCTGATGGTGTGAAAGTTTCTCTCCATTCAGTTGCCTCCTGCAGCTTCTAACACTGGTCCCAGCTGGGCTCTTGGCAGCTACACGGAACAACTGGACTCTTTGTGAGAGTGCCGTGAGCCTTTTCGTTTCTAGGCCAAGCACCCCCTTTCCGCTACTGTTCCTCTGATGTGCTCTGGTTGCCACAGCCTGATGGTCACACCTGATGGTCCTTCTTGGAATGTCCTGGGAGGACAGCATCGCTGCCCTTGTTCTCTGCATGCTGGTTTTAGTAGCCGTTGAAGGTTTCTGAAATGGAGCAATCATCTCAAAATACAACGGCAATAATTTGGATTTCCTGTGAGATTCCCAAATAGGTCCAATTTCATATTCCAAGTGTTGGCTTGTGTGAATATTTCTTTGCCTTCCTGGCTTTCTGAATTAAAAACATGTCAAGGACTGGTGCTTGAGCCTCTCTCTGGTAATTTCACCCAGAGGACAGGCTGAGCACCACAGATGAATGCCAGTGGGATTGAAGGAAACCATTCCTAGCTGCTTCCTGGTGGAGATGCTCCTTGGTCCATCCACTACCCTCCACCTGCATTGCCACCATATTGCCCAAGCTCCATCATGTCTGTCCCAGATTACAGCCACAGCCTCCTAATGATCTCCCTACATTTAGTCCTGCTCCTGTAAACAGAAATTGCTAAAAACATTTCAGCCATTTCCCATTGCACCTTTGATAAGCCCAGTCATGTTATCATGGCCCTCAAGGCCCTATGAGATCTGACCACTGCCCACTTCTCCAGGGTCATCTGGTGCCTCTCTTTCTCCTAACCTTCTCCTCCATCCACACTGGCAACCCTTCAGTCCCTTGGACACACTGGCTTCTTTCATGTTGGGTGTTTACATGTGGTTTCCTTTGCCTAGAACACTCCCTCTGCCTCACTTTTTGCTGAACTGGCTTCTTCCCATCTTCAGACCTTAAATACTATAGGCTTATACACTCTACCTAAAGAGAGGCCCTTTCATATCACAGATTCACTATCTGACCCTCACTCTTTATAGAACTGATCAAAATTCATAGTTATAAATTTGTGTACTTGCTGATTTTCTGTCTCCTCTTACCTCCAATCACTTCCTGGCCCCCTATTAAGCTGGGGTGTTGTCTTCCGTGCTCTGCATTGTATCCTCAGCCCCAAGCTTAGCTCCTGGTGCATGATGGAGGTGCAGTGTATGCTTGTTGAATGAGTAAGTGAATGGATGGATGAATGAATGAATGAGTGAAGGCATACTTGTCTCCAGCATCAGCTTGAATATGAGATTCATTTATGAGTTATAAGCTTAAATTTCAGAAGAAACTTTTAAGACAGAATAGTCTTGCTTAAACAAGCATCCCTTTGCTTTTTTCATTCTTTATGTCCCAACAAGATGGAGTTTTATTTGAATCTAATCACAGTGTAAATGTGATTGTCCTGGTCAAATTATATGTCTTCCACTTAGATTTATATTGCTTTTATTTTTGACAAGCTGAGAGTATTTTTAAAATAGTCCTTTCTTGTGTGTCCTAGTGCCTTGTCTAGATGGAAAAAAACGAAAAAGAATTTGAGCACCATTCCTCCCTTTAACCTCAAAACAAAAGATTCAGATGTCTTCAGTTTTAAATGTAAATTTAATTTCCCTGCAACTTCACCTCAAGTCACAGGATGGAGAGAGCTGATGCTAATCAAACTGATGCTCTCAGGTATTATCTATGAACTGGAAAATCTGTAACAAAGTACTACACACTGGGGGCTTAAAACAACAGACATCTGTTCTCTCATCATTCTGGAGGCTGAGAGTCCAAAATCAAGATGTTGGCAGTGTTGGTTCCTTCTGGAGTCTCTGAGGAAAAATCTGTTCCATGTGTCCCTTCGAGCTTCCAGAAGCTGCTGGTGATCCTTGTGTTCCTTGCCTTGTGGATGTGTCCCTCCGGTCTCTGTCTGTTCTCACATAGCTTCCTTCTCTTTGTCTCTGTGTACATGTCTTAATCTCCTCCTTCTTTCTCTTAGAAGGACACCAGTCACTGGACTTATTTCCTCCTAAATCTAGGATGGTCTCATCCTGACATCCTTAATTATGCCTGCAAAGACCCTATTTCCAATTAAGTCACATTTATAGTTTCCAAGGAATAGGTCCTAGACACATCTTTCTGGGAACACAAGGCTGGGCAGTGAGATCCAGAGAGGCAAAATGACTTGCCAAAGACATACAACTACTTACTGATGAAATCAGAGCTACAACTATGATCTTTTGGTTCTAGACACATATTCTTTGCCCTCTACTGTACTGTTTCTCAAAAGAATGAACTCTTATCTTCTAAGTCACCAATTATATCATTGTTTTTTTTTTTTAATCCATTAGAGCCCCTTTTATGACCTAGCAACTGACATTGCAAGATTCTACTAGCCTAAACCACATCAAACAATCTAGTTCAACCCACACTAGTTTGTGCAGGTGATATTTCTCTCAGTTTGGAAAAGAAGATAGGGATCACATAATATATTTTTTGCTGAGCTGATTATATCTATTTGACATGATTGTGTTTGTTGATGTTCAATGGGCAGTTATCTTTTAGAAATAAAATGATAATTTTTCCAACTTTGTCTTTGGCTGCTTGGGCTAGAAGCATTTGGTAGAGCCCAGTGAATAGCAGTCAAAGTGAACTGATCATAGGCCAGAGCAGTGGTCTTCAGTCATATTCTGCCCCAACACACACCTTAGATGGTGATCATATGCCAGATACATGGTCATGAGCCCACCTAGGTTTTCAAAGAATACAAAACATTTTTCAGGAAAGCAAAGCAAAAAGGACAATAACCCTTCCTTCTTCTCATTTTTTTACCATTTTCTTTTTTCTTTGGTCAGAGAGCATATGAGGGACCTTGATATTCATGAAAGCATTTTACAAGCATGTGAATAATAAAATCCCTCTTTAAAATTTTTTTTAATGTTTTTATTTATTTCTGAGAGAGAGAGCATGAGTGGTGGAGGGGCAGAGAGAGAGAGAGGGGGAGACACAGAATCTGAAGCAGGCTCCAGGCTCCGAGCTGTCAGCACAGAGCCTGGCATAGGGCTTGAACTCACGAACTGTGAGATTACAACCTGTGCCAAAGTTGGATGCTTAACTGATGGAGCCACTCAGGTGCCCCCAAATCCATCTTTTAAAGCTGTATTACCCTTTACAGGCTTTCTTAATGTATCCTTGCCTTCCCCCTTCCTTATAAAAAATTTAGCAATGATTAAATTAAAAAGAAAACAGAAATCATAATAAAAGAAGAACTCACAAGCACCATGGTAATCTGTAATTGCCACAAATATTAATGGTACATCCCTAACTGGCACTCACTACGCTTGTGGCCTAGATAGGGCAGGATATGAGTGTCTACAAATTCCTTGTATCTAGCTGCTATACCATCCCTTCCTCTCCACTCAGGAGAGCATTTGTAAGGCAAATAACTGGCTAGATAACTACAAGAAATCTATTCTTAAACTGCAAAGCTAAAGCTCTTTAGTACATGGTCACATAATATAGAGGACCCAACTTGAAATTCTTTTAACAGTAAGGGTTCACCAATCTCAGCCCATTATCTTGTCCTCAGACCAGTGCCTTTCATGGTTGCAAGACAATTGCTGTAGCTCCATGTACAGGACATCCAGGTATGAGACTATCCAGTAGGGTAAGAAAAATCTCTCTTTCTTGGTCATTTTTTCCTAAAGCAAGAAATCTTTCCTAGAACTCCTCCCCCCCCCCCCCAGACCTTCTCTCTCACACTTTGATTGGCAGATTTGGGTCCCATTTGTACCTTAAACCCATACCTGGTAAGAAAATATGACTCCCATCATTAGTTTAGCTAATCATGTAGTCTATGTAGGGGTATAGGTTACCCAAACAAAGTTTGGATTCTGTTCCAAAGGCAAAGGGGGTATATTAGGACAATCTTTGTTTGCAAGTATAAGAACATCCAAATAAAAATGACCTAAACAGTAATAAAAATTTCATTATCTTATGTAACAAGAAAACTAGCAGTGGGTAAGTCTAGAGTTGGTGGATTTGCCAGCTTAGGGATGTTGGTCTCTCCATGATTCTCTTGGCTTTATGGATATGATTGGTTTCACCATGGCTGCCTCAGCTCAAAGCACTGCCACATTCAAATGCAGGAAGAGGGCAAAATCTCTGGCTTGTGTCCCCCTTTTTTTTAGAACACTAGAAACTTTCCCAAAGACCCATGAGACTGTTGTCCTTATTTCTTTATGGGTCAGGGTTACATCCTGTGCCTGGTTCTAAATCTATTACTGGCACATGAACAGGATCAACACAACTGGCTTAAATAAATCAACATTTAACCTTTATGCTAAGGATGAGAGGGGAATGTCCTTGGCCAAAGGCAAAGGGGAGGAACAGAGGGTTTCTGGAAACATCTGGAGAATCTGCAGACATCTTTCATCCAGGAAGGGAGGTTGGAGATACTGTAGGGTAGCCCACCTCATATGAGTCTTTATTTCTCCAGTTGGAATAATTAAGCTGAGCACCTAACATGACTGAGGAGTTCTCCCCTTTGACTGAAAGATTTAGGGGCCACAGTGAGAAAGATAGGGAATATGACCTCATCGGAGCAGTCAGTGATGCTGCTTTCTTCTTCCTTGGGCTAGGAGCAGAGGAGTAGAAATCATGCAGAATAAATCAGTTATTGAGGCAAGTTGCTCATGAGTGCTCCCAGGGTTGAATGCTGGAATATAGAGAGGGGAGTAGCACAGACCTCCTTCTCTAGCCCAGCTCCCTGATTTACAGCTAGAAAGGAAGGGAGGTTCACCTCCCACACCCTAATGTTGCCCTGACAGTGGGCTTTCCTCTCCCATGTCCACCCAGTGGTCCAGAAGTGCCTCTGGGACTTACAGGTCTTGTCCCTCCTTCCCTTTTCCAAAAGATGCACTGAAAAGTAGCTGGAGCAAGAGGAGGAGTTGTTGGCAAAATCTTTTCATCAGGATATACAGCTGCGCACTTCTTTTCCTGGGACTCAAATCTTGAAGGCATCTAACTTGATTTGGATCTATCATTTTCTTGTTTCTTACCTTCAGCAGTTTGACCTAACTTCGCTTCCTAGTTTAGCCACTAGCTGGCTTGCTGAAGAAGGTGAGGCCAAAACTTTGCCACTGAGGACCTGTAGGACTCTGGATAAGTCTTTTCACAATTATGAGGACTAGTTTCTTCATCTCTAAAATATGGATAATTATGCTCACCTTGAAAGAGCAATGCATTCCCTACAATGGAAGGCATTTGTGCTGTGCAACAGTAATAGTCTCTTTTGCTTCCTCTGAAGCTTTGCTCTCTCTAATTTGTGGTTTATAGTCCACTTGTTTGTTTGGTTGTTTACTTATTTATTTATTTGTGGCAGTGGAAGCTGGGCCTTTTTACCTGATGGCTGGGGTTCAAAAACAACTCCTCTGGACTCATCCTTCATTAATATTCTCCCAGTGCCTTGCAAATGGCTCTGGAGGCCTCTCCTTCATGGGCTGCTTTAATGTGGCAGTTATGAAAGCAGCTCAGACCAAGCTCGATTAGCATAATAATGAAGCTTCAGCTGCAGTGTTATCATCCTCAAAGGAAATAGCTGGAGTGGTCACAGAGCCTTTAACAAGTACTGCTTTAGGATAAAAAAGGCCAGGGTGGGAAATGATAGATGGTAAATGTGCGGTATTGGAGGGGAGACTAGAAGGGGTGGGAACTAGCAAGGGAATTGGGGAGGGAGTTTGTTTACTGTCCTCTGCCTTGTTCAAAAGACGTGTTCTCTGCAACTACAGAACTTCCTTTGGTAGTGGCCCCTTAGAAATTTATTCATATCTGCATTTCCAGAAAAAAATTAATGTTAGTGTTTCTTCTGGCTATAGAAGAAGAAGGAGAAGAAGGAGGAGGAGGAGGAGGAGGAGGAGGAGGAGGAGGAGAAGAAGAAGAAAATGGTACACAATAGTAGCAAAGTCTTTCAGGTGTTCAATAATCTCTGAAAAATAGGTGGGTACACATTATTTATCTCCCTTTCACAGATGAGAGCCCATCCATCCATCTTAATCTTGCTCCAGAAATGATTTAAGGTAGTTTCCAGATGAAGAATCCAAAATCTCAACACTAGAAAGAGCCAGTGTGCAGATTTGAACTCAGATCTGCTGTCATTCTCTCCCTTCCCCCACCACCAAGATTCTCTGTATTCACTAAAAAAGTCCAAAGCAAGAACCACATGTTCTAACCCTTGCAATTAATTGTCAAGAAACAGGTTCAGCTGGATTCTTGTGGTTGACGTTCATTTACACTCTCCGAGATGTTTTCTCAGCTGAGGGGCCTAACAGGAGAATGAATATGCCTCTACAGAGCCATTTGATTGGTCAGTGGCCTAATTTGGGCCAGTGTAATAACTTTGATTTGCACATTTAAGCTATTGGCTACTTTGCTGGATTTTTAAAAAACAGAGATCAGCTATGCCTTCATTACACAGACATGAAAAACAGCAGGAAAGCTGAAGCACACTTAAGTTTTCTCTAGCCACGTAGAATCAAGCACTAAGGGGAAGCATAGTCTGGATAATTCAAGAAAATATTCTGAAGCCCCTCCCTCTCCTTCATCAGCACAAGCATGTAGGGCAGGAAGAAAGAAAATCTCTGTTGAGAGCAAGAACTGACTGCAGGTGTATACAGTTTGCCATACGAGGCTAGTGGCATATTTCACATTAGGGGACATGGCTCTTTGTTTAGAAAACTACCCAAATGGCCTCTTGGTGTGAACAATGAAGCCTTATCTCCTCCTCCAGAGGATGATTTGGAAAGGGGCTGAGGCAAAGGGAGATCAGAATGACTCTACATAATAAAGGGGAGAAGACACAGAAAATGGAATAGGATGCAGGAACAGAAGCCCCTGGGTGGGGAGCAGGATGCTGAGGAAGACAGTTGTCTGGTGAGGGAGACTTGGGGTAGAGATGACCCAGGAGTTCTGGTTTTAAGTTGTTTGTGGTTCTGTGGTATAATTCTCTCTGGAATCTCTGACCTTTAGTAGAAGAAAAGTCTATCAATAGATTTTTTTTTTGCAATATGCAACAACTTTAGTATGGGTGGGGCTTTGGAGATTCAACAGAAAAAGGGCTGCATTTCTTATTCAGTTTGGTATAGGACAGAAAGAGAGCGACAACAGAAGGAAGGAGACACAAGACAATTTGAGAGATCACCAGGAACAGGAAATTTGAATGAGGGATTACCCTGGAGAATAACTAAAAATCTTTCAAAATGTAGGATGAGGTTTAAGTCAGATTTCCTCCAAGACTGAGAAGAAATGGAACCCCAGATGTTTATCTAGGCAGACTATATTTGCTTTCATTTTCTTGAAATTCTGAGGGAAGTCTGAATGATCAATTCAGTAATTATGATTGTTGCTTCAAACCTCTACGTCTTTTTGCAGAGTTTGCTGTCCAAGATCACTTGCAGAGATGTCACATTTGTATGGTTCTTTGCAGATGATAAGCACTCTGTATTCTTTTACTTAATCTTCATAACTACTTTGGGAGGGAAACTGAAAACCCAAGTCACCCTGGGAGCATTGATCTATTGCCGTTAACTTGTTTGCTCTCATGAAACAGCTTTAACTAGTTGTGTATGCAAACACAGTACTCACCTCAATGTCTATATAAGGAAGAATACTAGCATTGCAAGGCTTTTGGTTGATGGAGGTGGAGGTAGGAACTATAATGCAACTACAGAGCAATTTCCCTTCTAGTTGCTTTTTAAGTTTTAAGTACAAGCTAAGAAGGATTAGCTCATGCAACCCTATTGAAGCTGTGACCACATGGGGTCCCCTCTCAAAGTTGCAGTCAAAGAAATAGCCCAGGAACCATAAGGCCATTTTATAATATCTCTAGTTCTTGTAATTGTTCAAACATCATGACTTTGGATGCAAAGTCCCTGGTAGTAGTTTAAAAATTATTTGCCTTTTCAATTTGGTGAATGCTTTCACATTTCCTGGATTCTCTTCTGAGCTTTCTGAAAACCCACTCCCTTCAGGTTGAGACTTGGTGGTGTGTTTGTTCCTTCTGCCTCTTTCTGTCTGTTCCCCTGCCCCCAATTCTGTTTCACAAAAGCTCCACAGAACAAACCTGGCAATGGCAGAGCCCTTCTCAAAAGGAGAGGGGAAGAAACTGAGTCAGGAAGGCTAGAATATGCTTTTGTGCAATAGGAGAGAAAGACTGAGAATAATTTATATAAACATTTCAGGGTTGTAATAAATAATGTTAAAAATTAAGCTGGCAATATGCATGATTATTGTTTTGTTGTATATTAATTAGGCAATAAATGGTAATGGTTTATGCAAATGATAGTGCTTATTATTTATTTTTAAAAAGAAACTGTATTTTTATAGTTGTTCTCTTCTGACTTTACAAGTTCTTCAGTGTTTTAAAACAATGGCCATCCTGTTCGCTTTGGCCTGACACCATGGATATAGTTTAATTCTCAATACCAGACATTACTCACTGATACAGACTTGTCAAAAGACAAATACTTAAATCTGATTCCTCAGAAATATTGGTTCCAATAATTCTTCTACTAACCCTTTATAACTCAGGGCTGTAGATTTTCAAGCAAACATCTTTTTCTCTTTCAGAAAAATCTTAAAATAATTAAAGCTGGCTTGCCTTCAAAATCAGCCTTATGGTGATTCACAAGTGTGATATGATATTGGGGGCAAAAAAGAAGGTCCTTCTGTCCCCTGCATTGCCACCCCCTATTTGCTAAAATTCACTATTTGCTAAAATTACTTCACTCTTCTGAGCATTCCAGTTTATGAGCTCAAGGTGAGATAGCACTTTGCCTGAAGTCATTCTCACATCTCCAAAGAAAAGCTGAGTGAGGAGGCAGTTTAGGTGCTAAAAGGGTTTAGAGGGGGACTCATGCCCAGCTTTCCAGGAACTGAGAATCCGGGCTTTTGCTGGTTCTGGAAAACAGGCATGATGGAACCTGACTGCCACATTGGGTTGTGCAGATGGTTGGATCAAGGTGGTGGGCAGTGAAAGGGAGAGAATATTCTACCCCAAAATATGCCTATTTGGCATGAAGATTGTCTTGAGCTGGTTATTTTTAACAAATAGCAGACACAGGAGTAAGTAGCTCTGAAAATGGAGAAGTCACCCTTTTGTAAGAGATACATTTATAAGGGAAATTTATTACAGGACATTTACAATTACATTAACCATTTCCCTTGCTGCACCTGGAAGAGGAGAATGACCAAATCTCTAAAAACTCTAATCGATGGGGAAGGCAGTGAATGACATGAAATCAACCCCACCCTTGTTGTCTGTGCTTTGCCTGATAACCTCCCATAACTGGCTCCCTAACCTGCCCCCCAACACTTTCTTTTGTTTTTGGCTGGAGACAGTATTTAAGGTGGTGGCTTGGGCCATTTCAGGGAGTTACTCAGTTTCCCTGATTTTTGAACTTCTGTTTGTTTTGCTTCTATTGATCTGTCCTTTTATTATGTGTGGGGGCAGGGGCGTTAGCAAAGAACCTAGAAGGGTAGAAGGAAATTAGTTTTTCCCCCTCTGCATCAGGTAAGAGGAGAGAATTGCGTGGCATTTCCTATAGCTTGCAAGACAGACTTCTACCAAGGTATTCGGGAGCAGACTGTGGCTGTCTTGTAGGTCTTGGTGACTGTTCTTTTCCTGAGCTGTAGTGGGGGGAGCTTGTAGTCCCTTTCCAGGTAGGGGATGTTATCCATTTTCCATGATATTGTGGAACTCTGAGTTCCATAATTTTCCACTGCTTAAAGACAAAAAAGAAGGAAAAATTTTAGCCACTCTGACTGGTGTGAGGTGGTATCTCAGAGGGATGCAAAACTTGAGAGACTATTGAATGCTGAAAATGAACTGAGGGTTGAAGGGGAAGGGGGAGGGGGGGAAAGAGGTGGTGGTGATGGAGGAGGGCACTTGTGGGGAAGAGCACTGGGTGTTGTATGGAAACCAATTTGACAATAAACCATTTAAAAAAAAAGAAGGAAAAAGAGTTGGAATTTTACCCAAGGCCCAGTCTGGCTGTGATTTTCTTATTTTCTTTTCTGTTCTGATTTTCTTATCTTCTTTCTTTCTTGCAGGTAATCTGAGGGTGACTCTTCGCCCCCACCCTCTTCCTCTCCCAGGTTGTTATTTAAAATCCAAGGGCTTCCGGATACCTCCTCTCTGCCTCTGAGCTGCAGGGAGGGCAGTCAGGGATCACAGGGGCAAGTGCTCACTGTCATTCTTCCCGACAGGGTGGAGCAGGTTCTCTCTTCCAGAGCCTCAGAGCTGGGGCTGATAAGTAGCCGCGCCAACTACTTTCTTCCAGAATGGTCTGAGATCCTCCCTGGAGTGAAACACCTGCACCTTGGTGAGCAGCAAGCAGAGGAAGCAGGGGAGGCGGAAGCTGCTGGAGGTTGCAGTAGTCAATTAATTAACATCATGTAGCCAAGGGGAGGAGGAGTTCTTGAACTTGATATGCAAACTTATGCAAAATCATATGCAAATCACCCTAGGTTCAGAATGAGAAGTTCTGGAGGTCTGGCATTTTTCTTAAGCAGAAATTCAGTACTGTGGAATCACATGGAGAATAAGAAGTAAAAATATTTTGAGTTGAACAGTTTAGTCCCTCACAATTTGCTTCCATGATAATAACCACTGTTTACAATTTGGTGAGTGTAGGTAAATCTCACTCAACCTACCTGTTCAGCTGTGTCACTCTGTTTTCCAGGAATCTTCATCCTGACGGTTCCAATGGACCTCTCATCTGTGTTAGACCAGTACATTCAGTGCACCTGGCTACTATGCCTTTCCATCTCTGAGTTTTGCTTAAATTTGTATAAGGTATCAAATAGCCATGCAGTGTGTTCTGGAAATGTGAGTTTCAGAGATAGACTTGGGTTTGGATCGGACTGGGCAATATTACATAACCTTAGTGAGTATTACTTTCCTCTTCTGCAAAATGGGGATAAGGATATCAACCCTATCATGGCTTTTGGGACTGTTAAATGAGCCACTGTATTTGAATCATATAGCATGTGCACATCATAAGCTCTGTTATTATCCAAATCTGATGCAAATTTTAAGGCCCAGCTTGAGTCCTACCTCCTTCATGAAAGTTTTCATTTCCACCACAGCTTGAAGTAATCTCTGTGTACTCTTGAGGTATTTATTCGCTGCGCAATTCGTATGTAAATTAAAAATGCATTTCTTCATGACTTGTCCTTTGTTGTTAATTAACCTGTGTTGTTATTTAATTAACATTTTATATCTGTATTTCTTGCCTTCCCAACTTGACTTTATGGTCTTCGAGG
This sequence comes from Suricata suricatta, assembly GCF_006229205.1. NCBI lineage: Eukaryota > Metazoa > Chordata > Mammalia > Carnivora > Herpestidae > Suricata > Suricata suricatta. Next base: position 17,065,087 of record NC_043702.1, on the reverse strand, counting down.
ATGGAAACTATGTCTTATGTTTTCGAGTCTCCCCACATGTTCAGAATAGCGCTTTGCAAGAAATACTCCATCACGTTCCTCTCTACAGATTGAGAACTGGGAACAAAACCCTTGGTAAGCAAGCATTCCTAAGTGCTCACCGCGACCATGAAATATATTTCTTCCTATAAGGGGCTTATCCTCTAACAAGATAACCTCACTGTCCTCCTATGTTTCCATTCTTGCATACTCTCTATTTTCATGAGGAACAATAAAACCTACTGTGAGCCCATGGGTTTTTAGCAGAAGTTAATAGCGGTAGGCACAAAATTCATGGGAGAACAGATGAAGAGGTGGTAGGTCTCCTTAATTCAACCTTGCCTGTTGAAAAGAGTGGCATTGGAAATGTGACTTAGCATGCTTGATACCTCTTCCCTTCCCTTGATCTTGTTATGCCCAAGATTTCATTATCATCCCCAAAAACCAGAGACCGCCAGTGAGACCGAGTCACGCATGCAAAAGCAAAGGGCTTTATTACGGGTTTAGGCTCCCCGGACCTAAACTCAGGCTCACAGACTTTACCAATGCAGTGGATCCATGCTGAGAGCCCTGAACAAATGCGGGGCAGGGCCTTTATGGATTTGGGAAGGGGGAGTTACAGGAAATTGTGACACAGGTATAGTGACCCAATCACTATCGCCTATCATTATTGGCAGTAATTTTAACCATACACATTGTCCACAGTGCTTGGTACTTTTGGTGGGACCCAATCACAACATTTAGAGTGTTAACCAATTACAGAGTGGACCCAGGACCCAGGACCCAGGACCCTCACTAGGGTGTAACTAGCCTTAAGCAATAAGTGATTATCTATAGCTTCTCTCTCTAGGCCTGCCCTTAGAGTCAAGGGCGTTAGCTGGCCTTTCCTGATTGGGTGTTACAAGGGTGGTCCCTCCTGCCTTGGGCAATGTGTGCCCTTTTATTGTCTAATGATTCTGAGAAACTGACACCTAGGCTTCCAAGGTCAGAGGGAAACTTGAAGCCTGTCATGGATTCAGTTTGGTTCAGACCTGTGTCCTTACAATCTTATCAAGCCTTGAGGGAGCTAGCTGTGACTTTACTCCTCACCATAGACTCTGACCTTGAGATTCTTAGCTCCAAGCGCCCCCTGCCCCCCTCTCACCGTCCATTTCGGGGTAGAGCAAGGTCACTGCAGAATTCCTACTTTTCCCTAGACTAAACCCGATCACTTGAGTTGTCAAGATCAGAAAATCATTTAAGTGAAGCACCTTTATATGCTGCTTGGAGCTCTGGAGAAATCTTAGGGAACAGATCAGTTTTTTAAGGTGCGTGCGTGTGCACACACACACACACACACATACACACAAATTTTCCCTCTAACCACACTGTAACAAGCAGGGTTATCTTGTGGTTAAAGTGATACATTCTGCATTTGGGGTCATGTTTATTGGACAGGACTCTTATTTTCCATACATGTTTCAGCATGAGACCAGAAAATGTGAACAATTATATGAGTTTCATATTTCTCCAAGGGTCATTGTGAGGATGGATGAACTCTGCCAGAATCTTGGTTTTATATCTTTGGTTAAAACCAAAAAATACTGAATGTGGAACCCTGGGTTTTCCCTTTGACTCGTGCTGTTAGCACTAAATATGCCACGTGCATTGTTATACTGGTATATAAATAGGGGTTGCTGAGGATCTGGGTGTTCACAAGAATTCAGACCAAATCACAAAATCATGTTGACATGCCTGGTGTCTTCTGTACTGTGTCCTTGGCTGGGTACATCTCTTCCTCTCTTGCTGAACAGGTGGTTGGCACTGACCTTCAGGCTGCTGTCCAATGGGTTCGTTTTCTCTCTTTGCTCTACTTTTCGTTTTGCTTCTCTTTCATACTTCATCTTACTCCCTTCACTTCTCCCAGCCTCCTCTTCCCCACCTATTTTTTTGCCTTTCCTTCCTTGACCTTGACTTTTTGTTGTTGTTGTCAAAATGTCACTAAGTGATGCGTTAAGCGAGTGATACCTGCCAGGCTCCTCTTTACTAAAAAGTACTCTCTGGATATAAATAAATAGGTTTCAAACAGGATAGAGATCTTACAAAGAAAAAAAACCATGAAAACAATCATGACATCTAAAAACAAGTTGCACACACATTTCTCCTGCATAGATTATGGAAAAGAGTTGTGGGTTTGTTTCTTTTTTTTTTTTTTTTTTTTTTTTTGCAATTGAAGCCATGCTAGGCTTTCACATAGGGGAGGTAGGGAAGGCTCTGACTTAGTTTTTTACCCTTTCCTGATGGCTGAACTCAAGGAAGAGATGGGGATGGGAAGACATTGGGTATGGGTCCAGGAGGAGACCCCAAGGATCTGTGGGGTCTTACTCCTGATGTAAAAAAAAAATTGTTCAGTTATTCTGATCAATCTTAGTGGGAACGTTGGTCTGAAGTGGAACTATAATACACATATATTATTATCTCAATGATTCCTCACAACTGTGTAAGGAAAGTAGTATTATCTTCCTTTTCCAAGTGAGGACAGTGCTCAGAGAGGGCTAGTTTAATTGCTAAGGTTGCTTAATTAAGGAAGTGGTGAGGCTAGGGATTGAACCTGGGCAGTCTGATTTGAGAGCCCCTTCGTAACTATTGAAAACATACTACCGCTGCACATGGAAATTAACAAAGGTTATTTGTATTTACTTTACCTTCTTTGTTTTACATTTTACTTTTCCCCTCTATCAGTACCAGTTTTACTTGTTCTATCCATGATGTGTAAATTATGTGTATCTTTCAGGACTACACTGATTCCAGATAAAATATTTAGTTATCAGGCTTACCTGTTTTTCTTTATTATCTTATTCTTTCTTCCACCCCTCCCTTCTGTTCCCTCCCTCCCTCCCTCCCTTCTTTCCTTCCCTCCCAGTGTTTAGGTGTTTTAATTCTGGAGGTACAAATCAGATATCTTTAGTTCTTGGGATTAGCTTTATCTAAAATAGAAAATTGTTTGAAATATAAGAGTTACCTTAAAATGGCGACCGAGTGGCCATGTTGCTGTGGGTTGGCCACAGCACCGATGACCCCCCACCCCTCACCTGCAGACCTGGAATGTCCTGGGCCAGTTTGTAAACAGCCAACCATGAAGCCCCAGCTTCTCATCACCCTGACAGAGGAGGTAACCTCTCCCATCCCGCCAGGTCCCTAAAGTGCCCTTATTTGGTGGTCTGCCCTCCCAGGACCAGACCGGAAGTCTTTCACCCATAAAATACCTCGCCCCTCCTGTACTAGATGCGACTTCCCTGACTCCCCACTTCCGGAGTCATGGAACCTCGCCCGGGAATCGCAGATCCCAATAAAGGCTTTCTTGGCTCCATAACTTGATCACTTTCTTTCTTCTCATCTCTGTCACCATCTAGTAAATCTTACATGAAACTTCATCCCAAGTTCTGCAGGAAGTCTGGCACTCTACCCAGTGGTTCTGCAAATTCCCCAAGGGCCTATGTTCTTGTGGTTGCTTCTCATCCTGATTTCCTGTTCCTGCTGAAATCCTTGCTTTCATGTGTATCTTGCTTCCTGTATCTCTTTTATCTGCCCTGCATCATCTTGAACATAGTATGCAGTCCTTGTACCTTTTCAAAAAGTTCCTTCAACCCAGAGCTCTTGCATGCAGCAGATGTTACCCAAGGTTTGGGATCACACTGCAGAACTATAGACATTGTTATTGAATGTTGCACATCCCTGCCCCTTAATTTTCTGGCCCTTTCCATCATGGGAATTTCCAACTTTCCTTCTCAGGTGCCCAGGCTCCCTCATGTCAGCTGTTCTTCCTCTCTCTGCCCTGCCTTTTAAACTTTTTTCCCTCAATTTTACAGTCACCAAATCTCTTCCTTCAGTTGCTAGTAAGCAGTCACCCATAAACTCCTCAATTCCTGGGGAGTTTATCTAGCTAGAGCAATCTACTTTCTTTTTGTCTAAGCCTTTTCCAGAGGTCCCATCTTCCATAATCAAATAGTTTGATATGTTTTACTAACCAAAAGAGAAGTTTTTTTCCTAAGAGAAATTCTGTTTAGTTTCCTGGCTCAAAATGCATTCTGCTTATAAAAATAATAGTTTTCTTCCTTCCTGTTTTCATCATCTATATGAGACCCATTTCCATGTTATATTTTATTTTATTTTCTGTTGGCTTCTAGGAAACAGGTGACTTGATGGTATAAACTTCCCATTTTACTCAATTGGTAGTTAACCTTTATTTGGCCATTACTGTGTTTTTCTTTTAAAAATCAAATGAACTGGGTGTCTGGGTGGCTCAGTTGGTTGAGCAGCTGATTCTTGATTTCTGCTCAGGTCATGATCCCAGAGTTGTGGGATTGAGCCCACATTGTGCTCTGTGCTGAATGTGGAGCCTGCTTAAGATTTTCTCTTTCCCTTTCTCTCTGCCCCTCTCCACTGCTATTTCTCTCTCTCTCCTTCTCCCTGTCTCTCAAATAAAAAAAAAATCAAATGAACTCTTATACCTTTAACAGGATAAGCACATATAATCACTTTTCTGTTAATATTAGGTTGAAATCACGCTATTCACTTTAAAGATAATTCCAAGCTGAAATCACGAACTGAAACAGTCAGGTTTCCTAGCCCTTTTTATTTGTTTGGAGCCTTATACTATGCTCCCCCAAGGGTTGAAGAGATTATAGAGGGAAATTAGAAATATTACCTGATTCTGAACCTATGTGGTGCTGGAGTCCAGCTCCAGCAGGTCCAGAGTTCCCCTGGAGGATGGACGGTGTTGACATGAAAGAGATGGGAATCAGCAAAAGGGGAAGGGAATGAGAGAGCCCTGAGGTTCTTTCTGATCAGCAGGCAGGCATCTCTGCTCTTCAGTCAGGCATCTTTGCCCTAACCAGAGAGTCAGTCTTATTTATTGAAAAAAATGTATGGGGTACAAAACAGAAGTGGCAATTGCCTTAGACAATGATTTCTGAAAACAAATTCTTTGGTATGTAAAAATTTCTCAGAACATAGATTGATGGAAGACTCATGCATAACCTTTACCAATAGAGTTTGAAGTAGGTGACTAGATGTTTATCATATGGGGAAGGAAGGGATCTTTAGCATTCAAATGCAAGGCATAGTTTTTTAGCATAGCAAAGGCAAAAGTTAGTTCTTTTGTGACAGGGGTCAATTAGCTTGTTTCCAAGGGGAAGAAAACAGGTTTTCTTAGCAATTGTAACATTTGCTCCTATAATCACAAAAGAAGAAACTCCTATAACAGGTTTTTTCACAAGGAACAATTCACATATTTTTAGCATAAGAAGGCAAGTCACTCCTGATATCAATCAGTCAGGCGCCTTGGGGGTCGGTGCTCAAGCAGAAATTGAGTGGAGATTGAGTGGGTGTAGACGCAGGTTGCCACCTGACAGTGGGAGGCCTTGCAAACCTACCTTACTTCAGAAATGACTACCAGCAACATGGGGTCTAAACATGGGGGACAACATCTCTTGGCTTTTAGCATCAGCTGGGTTTTCGTTCAACGGATTGATCTTGGCTGAGCATTTGGAGTCTCTCCTCTCTCTAGTCTCTCTGTTTTGCCTCCCTGTTGTCCCCATGTGTATTTCCAAGTTCTCTCCCACCCAGGGTCTTGGTGTCATTCTGGCTTATGAGACAAGATTAAGGCCTTTGGGGTGTTCTTCCTGGCTCCATCGTGGTGACGAGGGCCCCCTGGAGTCTACCTGGCTGTGGAGGGTAAAGAACACCTCCTCCAGGCACACATGCATTTACTAATAAAGTGGGGGTTTATAGGTGCGTTACAGTGGGTCAGGGAAGAGGTGATAAGAAAGCCAAGATCTGGATTTCTAGGGACTTTGTCCACCAGAGGAGCACAGAGTCTGGTATGTATTGAGAACATTTCTCTTGGAGTTATGTGGAGAAGCACCCTGTGCATTTGTTGGGCTGTTTGCATTTACCAAACTTTCTAATTTTTTGAAACATCCTGACAAATTTCCTCTCTCTGCTGGTAATGACTGTATAGGGTCCTAATTTTGCTCAGTGTCCAGACCTGTGTCTCCCCCTGGGCAGTGTCTATGTTTGCTGTAATTGGATGATGCCACACAACCCACTGCCTTTGCCAGATTTCATTACGAGTTGGCGTCTTCTGTATTAATTTCTCCACTTTGGGGCTGTTTTGAAGCAAGTGAGGCCAATTTCCTTTTCAATAGCACAAATCTGGAGGCCCATTTTGAGCTGTGAGCTAAGTGGGTGCATTTGTGCTGCTCTGATTGACTGACAGTGCATTCTTTGTTTGATTTGATTTTTTTTTTAAATGAGAGCTTGATCCTGAGAGGCAGCTGGAATTCACTGGAAGCCAGGGGACCCATCCTTGGAAAGCCAAAGAATACATTTGGGCAGCTGGTTTTATCCAGAATGATTTTTTTGTTGTTGGGGAGTGAGACACAGGCCTTTAGTTCCGAGTCAGAGCCGCACCCCGGCAACACTGACCCTGGCTTACCCGGGAGCCTTAACAGTTCTGGTCACTGGAGGAATTTGGAGTGAAAAGGATGTAGGAGGATAGGAATAGATTTGCCAAAGAAAATACAAGATGCCCAGTTAAATTTGAATTCCAAATAAACAATGACTATTTTCTCTTGCAATTTCTGGGAAATGTTGCATGGGGTATACTTATACTAAAACATTCTTCACTGTTTATCTGAAATTCAAATTTAACTAGACATCCTGTATTTTGATTCGGTAATTCTGGCAACCTTAGATACATATAAAAAGGTAAGTGTGGTTGTGGATACTGTAAAAATCCAAGAAGAGGAAGGAATCAAATCCACGGACAAAGAGGAATGATCATTCGAAAAATAGAAGCTTGCCAATGGAAAGCTTGTTTAATTGGCAAAAAAATAAAAACAAAAAATATATCTCATGGGAACCAAGTATGCTAGTTTAGGCTCCTTAGCAACAGGAAAATAAGGAGAGTTAGTTTCTTAAAGATTCATATCCTCCATTAGATATTGGTGATAGTATGAACTGAAAGCAGATTAAGCATTTCTGATTTGTCAGCATGTGGACAATGGTTCTCAAACTCATGAGACTCACCTGGAGGGCTTGTTAAATCACAAATTAATGGGGCACCTGGAAGGATCGTCATTTAAGCGTCTGACTTGATTTTAGCTCAGGTCATGATCTCGTGGCTCAGGAGTTCAATCAAGCCCTATGCAGGCGCTGTGCTGGCGGTGTGGAGCCTGCTTGAGATTCTCTCTCTCCCTCCCTCTCTCTCCCTCTCTCTCTCTCTCCCTCTGTCTCTGCCCCTCCCCTGCTCACTTGCATGCTTTTTCTCTCAAAAATAAATATTAAAAAAATCCACAAATTACTGGGCTGTACTATGTGTTTGACTCAGTAGTTCTGGGCTGGGGCTGAATTTTGCATTTCTATGAAGTTCCTGGGTGATGCTGAGCTTCTAGCCTGGGGAATCCAGAATTTAGACCTGAGCTAACTAAAAATGGTAGCCACTAGTGCTTGAACTATGGCTAGTCTGAATTGAGATGTGTTTTGAGTATAAAATGCACACCAGAATTTGAAGACCTAGTGTGAAAAAGAAATGTATAATATCCCACTAGGGATTTATAAATGTTGATTACATGTTGAAATGATGGTATTTTGCATATAGTGGGTAAATAAAAAATAGTATTAAAATTAACCTCCTTCTTTTTTTGCAAAACTGCATTTACTAGAAAATGTAAAATGACATCTGTGATTCATGTTTGTTGTTTTGCATTATTTTTCTATTGGACAGCACTGTTTCAGGCCATCCATTATGGGTCTGAATTTGGGCATCTGTGAATTAGTGAGGGAGAATTAGTGAGACAGGCAAACATGCCTTAGATTTTTGTGACCTGTTCTTGAGTTTAGTTTCTCTTCTAAGACTTACTAAATTCTGTCACTTGGGTGTGCCTTTTGGAACTTTAAAAATGTTCCAGTGTCCTGGTACATGATGCAAGTAGGCTCCAGGGCATGCCCTAGAGGTCATGGGTCAGACTGTGACAGCAAGGACTTCTCCTGGGGGGCTATAAGAAGGGACCCGGCCATCACTTCCAGTCAGGGCGCCTCCTGTTTGTCTGTAAAGCAGAGGCACTCACAATCACAAAGGTGACCACTTTTGTTCCTCCAGTTGTTCCCTTGTCCCGTGTTGGCTATTTACTGGAATGGAAAACACCCGATGATGTGTAATCTATAAATAACTGTGGGATGCATGGACCCTAAGAAGCCCATTTCTTCCTTATTTTCTCTACAGTCAAAGCTCAGCAAGAAGCCTGGACCCAGGTCTGGGTTCTACTGCTAATAAGGCCATGTAGAGCTTGGACAAGGTTAGAAAGAAACCCCCAGAGAAGGTTAAAGCATGAAAATTGAATTTCTGACAAAAGGCCAAGCTGACTTGGACTCTTTCCTCTGGAAAAGAAAAACTTGAAAAGTGTCTGAAAGCCCACTCCACAGAAGCTTGTGGATAATTGTTCTGTCTCTACGAAAAATAAAACTGGTAGCAAAATATTTAACTGCTACATGGGTGATTTGGTTTTTTGGGAAAGAAGAATTTCCTGATATCACAATTTATCTTTAAAAGAATTTCTATTAGTGTCTGCCCAGCCCTTTTCCTTTAAATTTCTTGCCCAGACTGCAATGACATTCCCGGGTGATCTCCATTGCTTAGCTGGGGGATCAGGAATTATGCCTTGAGCCGTGGGGGAAGGCTTTGTGCCATTTTAATAAAAATAAAGAGCCCAAAGGCATACCTATGATGCCAGACCCTTGGTGTTTGCCCAACCTCGCATTCCTAACCTGTGTAACTTTCATTCTTGTCCTTGATTTTAGTTGCTCCTGTTTTTCATTGAAAGCATTAAAGTTAGCTTAGCATAAAAGGAATTTATTAAAAGAACTGGGGCACCTAGGTGGCTTAGTCAGTTAAGCATCTGACATTTGATTAAGGCTCAGGTCATGATCTCATGGTTCATGGGATTGAGCCCCATGTTGGTCTGTGTGCCAATAGTGCAGAGCCTGCTTGGGATTCTCTCCCTCTCTCTCTGCCCCTCCCCTGCTCTCTCTCTCTCTTTCAATAAATAGATAAATAAATAAATAAACTAAAAAGAAAAAAAGGATTTTAATCAGTGGTGAGCTGGACACAGCTCATAATGGTTCCTAAGAGCCAGTTGTTAAATTTTATGAGCTGGTTGATGTCACATTGGTAGCATGAAGTCAGATGCAATAGAAATATTTACACCATGGAAACTGGTACCATGGAAATGGGCAAACAGTGCAATCCAGAGCCACCTGCCCCATCTTTTCTCTGGAGAGCTAGTTGTTAAACATTTACCAACACCTGGCTGGATGTCAGGTAGTATAGCAAATTCTTCCTGTGTTTATGTCTCATCTCTTTGGACTCACTTCTGATTTCAGCTATGGCTGTATGGGTCAGTTCCACTGCACTCAGAGTGAAACCCACTGCAAGTATCCTCTGTCTTTGTCCTCTTTGCTGGTTCAGGGTTACTCCTGAAGCCATGAAGTTTGCCCAGCTCTTAGACAGGGCAGGGCAGCCTGGATGTGTGGGGAGTCAATGCTTCCAGGTGTAGCCCCAACACATGGGAGCTGGAAGCCAGAGGATAGATGCCTCAGACGTTCTTCCTTTGGAGAGAGAGACAATTCTACAACATTCTGCTGACTCATGATTCCTCAGTGGGTCCCCAGTAGGACTAAGTTCCTGTTACTCATACATATTGACTTTTCCTCCATCTCTGTTATACTCTCCCTTCTCCTTCACTCCTGATTCTGGGATCGTCTCCCATATGAACTACTTGCACCATGTCTTTGTTTTAGTCTCTGCTTTTGAGGGAACTTGAACCAAGAGAGGAAGCTCAGGGAGTTCCTAGGAGAGCCAGAAAGCCAGGCTGGGAGACCTAAAAACTAGAAATGATGCCTCAAGTTATTCAGAGAGCTGATCCTTTGGCAATAAAACTACTGCCTCCATTGGGCCACAGACATGTCTCTGCTGATCTTGGCACTGAAGTTTACCACTAGAAACTTTGCCATTGCCCCCTTGAAGCTAGACAGAATTGCCTCTACTCTTGACAGAATGCTTCCTCAAGCCACTAATTCCTGATCAAAACCTGAAGTGAGTGTGTGTGTTTCATTGGTAGACCCTAGATTTTGTGTTTTCTTTCTAGCTACAAGGAATGATGGAAAGTAAATGTTTCAGTTACTTATTTTTGTGTAAGAAACCACCTCAAAACAGTGGCTTAAAACAGCTATTTTATTTTTTAATTTTTTACTTATTTACTTTTGAGAGAGAGAGAGAAAGAGAGAGAGAGGCAGAGAGAGACACACACACAGAATTCAAAGCAGGCTCTAGGCTCTGACCTGTCAGCACAGAGCCTGGCGTGGAGCTTGGACCCACAAACTGCGAGATCATGACTTGAGCCAAAGTCAGATGCTTAACTGACTAAGCCATCCACGTGCCCTAAACTGCTATTTTATTTGCTCATAATAGCTAGATGGCTTCTTCTATTATTCTCACCTATGGTCATTCATGTGGCTATTCCATCTGTCTGGTCAACTGGGCTTCAATGGTCTACAGTGGCCTCATTTACATTACTAGCAGTTGTTTTTGCTGGCTGAGTATTTCTTTCCTCTATATGGACTCTCATCCTCAAGGAGACTAGCCTAGGATTTCTCACATGGCAGCATGAGTTCAAGAGGGTGACAATGGAAGTCACAAGGTCTCTTGAGATATTGGTCCCAAAGTGCCGAAATATCACTTATGTTCAGATTCAATGGGTGGGGAAGTAGATACTGTTTTCTGACAAATGGAGCAGCAAAGTCACAGTGCAAAGGGAAGGGCAAATGGGCATATCAAGCCTATTGTGGCCATTTTGCCTATAATCTGACTCAGGAAGTACCTGACTTCTACAATGGGAGTTGGGAATTCATCAGGTGGGGAGTTCCTCAAATATACCAAAGAGGTGTTCACATTGTCCACTCCAGTTGGCTTGTTCCAGAGTAAGGTGATTAGATTCCCTATTCATATTCCAAAGCCCCTCCTGGTCACTGACCTTCCAGAAGGACTCCTTCCTTGTTCCAATCTCACAGGTACATGACCAGGAGGGGACTGAGCCTGGCTTTGGGACCAATGTAGCTCTATATGGAGGCACCAGATACTGGGCAGGACTGAAGTCTGAGGCTGGATGTAATTATTGAATAATTAAAATAAGAGTTCTTAATAAGGCATTGTTTAGGAGAAATCCATCGATTTGTATAGACATGCACTACCTATCAACATTCATTACACCTGCTCTCTCCTTGCTTCAGACTTTGAGAAGGGGAAATGGAGGCTTACAACATTTATACAACTAATGAAGACAGAGCAAATCTGGCTCCAACTTTCACTCCGATATGTATGCTTTCTGCACCTCCTGTGCTTTCTCTGTAGATATACTGGCAGGATCTGCCCATTTCTCTAAAGAACAGTGTGCTTGTCATTCAAGGACTTGGACTCTACAGTCAGAACAGGACCTGGAATTTCAAATCCTGATTTTGCTTCTTAGGAACTCTGTTCATAATGAAGTACTTGACATCTTAGGTCTTCAGATTCCACATCTATAAAATGGGGATAATAATATTAACTCTCTGTAATCTCAAGCACTTAGCATGATGCCTGGTAACCAGTAAGTTAGGTATCCACACCAGCTATTCCTGTTCATAACCATTAGCATTGGTTTTTAGTATAAAGCATGTTTTAAGCTCTGTCTATATTATTCAGTCAAACTGAAATAATACTGTAGATTTACTTTTGAGGGGCAATACTAAATGCTGACTATGGTACAATGAAATCACTGCATAGACAATCTGATTTGGTTATTAGGTGCTTAGATTCTTGTTGAAATAAATGGTGAAAAAGGAAAGCACTGTGTTGGGTTTTTAATCATATGTTTAGCAGAGATACGAGAATGACTGAATTGGATTAATTATGGGGTCCTTCAACGGATTGTTTAGTAGTAAATTTGCAGATATCTATTCAGATAAGTCCGTATGTTAGATGAATGGTGTGAGTTTCAAGTTTACCTGTAGTGGCATGAGAGATGAAACAGGTAATTTCTGAAGAGGGGCTTATAAAAACATGGTCTTCCATGGTACGGGAGAGTTGATATCATTAAAACAGCAAAGAAAGGAGAAGGGAGGGGTGGTGCATCACTGATTTACATTTATTTCTGTGTTTGCCAAACTCAAACAGGGCCTGTGCGAAACTGTTCTGCATAATCATCACTGCCAACATCTATTTAAGGCTTGCTGGTTTCTAGACACCATGCTAAGTATTTTATGTGTATTTTTATTTATTCCTTACGTTGATTTTTAACCAGTAGATACTGTTAGTTAGCCCATTTTTACACACAAGGAAACTGAGGCTCAGAGAGTCTTGTTCGGGGACACACAGCTAGAAATGTGATATAAATCCAGGCAGACTGATTGCAGAGCCCTCACTCTTGCCCTAACTCAAACTTGTGAATGAAAGCCTTTGCTGGCAGTGAGATTTTAGTTGGCTCTGGAATAGGGAAAGGAATTCAATGCATTTCAAGCATAGTTTAATGACCTTGCTTAAAAGTGACCCCTTGTTTCCTCGCTCTTAAGAAAGATGGACAGGAAGCCAGACTTTTCTGCTGGATATGAACAAGGAGGCATGTAGCCTGATTGTTACTGGCAGATTTCCCATGAAGTGGAGGCCAATGTTATGAATAGCAGAAGGGAGAGATGGGAAATTCCTGGGTCTTTGATGACATCACCAGCCTCACCCAGAAGCCTGCTGTGCTTCTGGACTTTGGCTAATGTAATTGATTTCCTTATTGGCTGTGGCAGAAACAGCTTGTAGCCTCTCCAATGTCCTTCTTTCCTCTTTCCTTACTAACCAAACCCTGGTTTTGTTCAGGGTGGCCATTGCCAGTAACAAGCCTATACATCTCAGTCTCCCTTGTATGGGGTGGCCATGCAACAGAGCTCTAGCTAAGGAGATCGAAACAGAGATCCCCACTGGAGAGTTCTAGAAAAGTTTTGCTTTCCCAATAAAGGCACCATCCCTTCCTTCCTATGCCTGGAATGCTGGTAGCTGGAGCTGGGACAGAAGTCCTGGTTGTATGAGGGAAAAAACAGAGATTTGCAGAGACCTGGGCTCTGAGCTGCCAGAATACTGCTGGGAGGTCTTACCTCCTTGTTCTATGAGAGAAAATAAAGCTCTAATATGCTTACAGTAGTGGTTTTCAACCTTTGTTATTTGCATACAAATGCAATTCCTAACTCTGAAATCGAAATCTTTCATTGGCATGGATTCTTTCTTGGTGTTCTCTCGGTGGCTTCCTCTGCCCATCTCCCCAGTTCACACTCTCTTTCTAAAATAAAAAATATTTAAAAAAAATTAAGCCAAAATATTTAGGCTCATTTACAATACGTCCCTCTTTAAAAAATGTTTATTTTTACCATCTTCTTAAAGGGAGCAGACAGAGAAATTAGTTAATAGTGAAATGCATGGATGGGTATAGTTTGATGTCCTCCTGATTGGAAGAGGATGCTACAATAAGGGTATGGACAAATAAGTTGGCTTTAGAGGTGCCCTGCCAGCCATTGAACTGCAAGGGACTGTTATGTTTCTAAGAAAGGAGTCCTGCCAGCAGGCCCCTAATCCTTTCGTTGATTGTGTTTTCTGGTCATGTTGAGACATGAGGCCAATGGATTGCTTTACACCAATACAGGGGTGATGGATGCTGATATTTGTGTTGTGAGATGGTCTTGAGACAGTCCCTTCCAGCTTCTGCCTTGATGACAGGCCACAGAAGCTCAGGGAAAAGCCAATGATAGTCTCAGGGAGGGGTCCTGTCTTCTCCTGTATGAAAAAGGACAACTTATTGTTTACTTCTGAGCGTGAGAGAGGGAAATAGATATCCAGTTTTAGAAACATAATCTAGGACGAGGGTTTGCCCAGGGGCCATATCTTCATGGGAGGTAGAGAGGAGTGGACAGGGCAAATCTTCTCTCCAAAAGTATTAGCCCAACTGCCTGTCTTTTCATGATTAGACATGCATTCCTTCCTCTTTGAGCTTTTCCAGCTTCAAGAGACTTCTATTGAAATACAACTACTTTCCAAAGAGTTGATGTTTTAAATCTGTGCCAGTCCAATTGCCATGTGTGGTGATATCAATAGACATGGAGAAGCCCACAGGATAAACATAATGATCAGAACCTGCCCCGAAACCTGGTAAGAAATGCATAGTATTCCTTTCATATTAAAATTAGCCCAGATGTAGTATGACATGGCACACAAAATGTGCATGGAGTGCATGAGATCCATCGTGGAGGAACTCAGAACACTAAGGACCAGAATCAGCTTCCTCTGCAGTGAGGAGTATGCATTGTTAGGCTTCTGTCATTATGAGCTATTATGTCTTAAATTAGTCCTCTGCTGAGAGTCCAGTTTTGTGGAACCTTCCACAGTGGCAGAGGGGATGTCAGACTGGGTTCTCTAAGTGGGAGGAGTCAAGGGAATGATTCTTCCTTTTCTTTTCTTTTGCCATCTGTGGTAGATTTCCCTAGCTTTCTTAGGGCTAGTCCAGATTAGGAACACGTGTTGGTTTTCAAAAACCCAGTTACCTAGTGTTAACTATTTGAACACATATATGGACAATTTGCCTTTTTGGGTGGCTCATTACCTCACTTTCTGTCTCCTCCCTTTAGAGTTTTAGAATCTATTATCTGACCACAGGCCTCCCTTGTGAGTACCTTTTTGTGTGCTTGGACTAGGTGGCCACCACCTGGGTGGCTGACCTGGGCTCATTAATTCTGATAGTTTGACACCTCATTGATGCTGATTATGCTAATTGTAAGAATGGTTACAGCCTTGGTTCTGTTTGTTCCATTTTGCTTTTTTAGCTGAAACCTCAGGGGGACTGATTTTTTGTCATGTGGCTCATTTCCATTTTTCATTGCTTTTCATTATTTCTGTGGTAGACACAGTGTAGGCCGAAAAAAAACCCCATGTATTACTATTTTTAACACAATCTAGGAAAATCCAGAAGAGAGAAGAAGCATAATTTTCTCTGAAACCTGTATCATTCTTCACTTTCCCTATGGCATTCACTTATTTTAAAACAAACAAATAAACAAACAAACAAAGCCTTTGGAAAGTCTTGAAAAATATCAAAACAAACCAGAAATACCACACCTGCTCCAATATTCTTGAACAAATGGTATGAAAACAAAGTGCAACAGTCACTTGCTCTAACAGATTTCAATACCACCTAGATACGGTCACCACTTAGATTTCCATACCCACCTAGATCCCATTCCCATTTGGCTACAAATATGGCTACAGCTGGGAGAGGGGACTTGGAAGACTTGGACTGAAAAACAATAACAATCTGGCTAAGTCGGTAGAGCATCTCACTATTTCAACTCAGGTCGTGATCTTATGGTCATGGGATCAAGCCCTGCGTTGGGCTCTGTGCTGGGTATGGAGCCTGCTTGATTCCCTCTCTCCCTTTGCCCCTTCTCTGCTCACTTTCTCTCTCTCTCTCTCTCTCTCTCTCTCTCAAAAAAAAAGTTTAGGAAAAATAGCAACAATCAACACACTGAAACAACTTTGACTGGTTGATGAGATGGAAGCTAGAAGATTCTAGAATGGAAGTCCAGGCTATGATGAAATAGGGCAGAGCCATCATGGGCAGAGGTGCCCAGCTTTTATGAGTTTTCAAGTTATTCTTCTGTTCTATTAAATAATGTGAATGGGACTATGTAATGTGGGCTGCTGACACCCCCAGGGAGTGTCTAGAGGTGTTGGTGTGAAGCTGCTGTGATGTGGACAGCAGGTGGTGTGTGGAAGTGTTAAGGGTTTTGTGGGTGGAGTCTCTTGTGTCTTTTGTAGTGAATGGACACAGTGGAAAACATGATACTGGAAGCAAAGATTGGAGTCAGAAAGAGGAAGGCTCTGAATGCCACACTAACTTTGCAATGGCTCCCACATGCCAGTGACACTTGTATCAGTTGGGGTCCCAGGAAACTCATATTAGGATTCACTGAGGAGAGTTTAGTAGGAGGATTATTTATGGAGGGGTGAGCAGAGTGTATAGAAAATATTAAGGTTTAGTACATTCCCCTGGGCTTAGTAAGAGAGGATTGGTCAGTATCTGCAGACCTGACAGTGCAAGGGAGGGTGTGGTCACCTTACCCAAAGGTGGCCAGGGTTGTGTTGTGACAGTTCCTGTCAGGAGTGAAGGCCTGTATCGTGATTCCATGGGGGGAGGAGCTGGGAATGGACACGAGCTCCCTTTCTTCCCTCTAATTTCCTACCATGGTTGCCTGTATGAGTCAGGGTTCCCCAGTGAAACAGAATCAACAGGATGTATATATACACACACACACACACACACACACACATATACACAAAATGATTTAAGAGATTGGCTCACATGATTTGGCCAGACCAAAATCCTGATGGATGCTGGAGATACAGGGAAAAGTTGCTGTTTGAGTCCAAAGGTCGTCTACTGATAGAATTTTCTTCTTACTGAAGGAGGAGGGAAAGCTCTGTCCTATTCAGGCCTTCAACTGATTGAATGAGGCCCATTCATGCTCTGTAGGGTAAACTGCTTTACTCAAAGTCCACTGATTTATTTTTTATTTTTTATTTTTTTTGTTATTTCTTTTCTTTTAATTTAATTTAATTTAATTTTTTTGAATATAACACAATTTATTTTTTTTAACGTATGCAATTATTTTCCATCATTTACAATACAGTAGTTACAATGACACTCCAAACAGAAAAGCAAAGTAAAAAATCAAAACCCCAACTTCTATTTCATGTAATTAGACTTATACAGAAATTAGAAGGTTAAGTAACAACTAGTTAATCACCTAATTTCACAGCTATCTGAAGTGGCAATCGTTATATAG
>NC_043702.1:17047008-17048019 GCF_006229205.1 Suricata suricatta | reverse complement strand
AAGTCCTAAATTCAAAACAACTCAACAGAGAAACACCTCCTGGTATTTCACAGCCTCAGTAATGAAGCTCCTTATTGAAACTAACTTAAATCTCTCTGGAGCTTAAGTCCTTCTGTGCCATCCTCTGAAAATACAGAACAGCCGGTGTGTGGGGTAGAGGGGGTGGGCATAGTATTATAGTGAAGTAGGTACACAGACCTTGATATTAAAGTCTTCTGATTCTTCAGACTATCCAGGTGCTTGCCTTTTGAAATTGCACATGGCTTATACGGCTATTCTTGTAGTTTAAGAGAAAAAAGTAAGTAAAAGCATAAAGGAAAACCAGCAGCATTTTAAGAGATTTCACTTCGACTTGATGCTTGTATCCATTTTCTGGGAGCCAGGAAAAGGTATTATATTATACAGGGTCTCTGGAAACACTTAAAGTTCAGAAAGACCTACAACCTCAATCCAAGTAGAGCAGTGAGGGTGTAAAAGCTGACCTTATTTTCTTCCACATCACATTGGAGTAAATGTTTTGCCCCCTCCAGGCCCAGCCTCTATCAGACTCAATGCCTGGGAGGCCAATCCACCTGCATAGCATCAGGGATTCCCACATCCTCTGACTTCTGATTGAGATTGACCTATGGGCAGTGTGATAGTTAATTTTATGTGTCAACTTGGCAGGCTATGATAACCAGATATTTAGTCAAACAGTATTCTCCTGCAAAGGTGTTCTTTGTATGAGATTAACATTTAAATCAGTGAACTTTACAGTATATAAAATGCTGTGTTGTGACAGCTATCAACTATCCATTAGATACTGAATGAATTTTTCTTAAGCACTACTAACTGCTTGCTTTTCTTGAAGCTAGATCATTCTGAAAATTTTCTGTTAGACCTTTGAGTGCAAACATATGGTATCTGTCCTTCTCTGCCTGACTTATTTCGCTTAGAATGACACCCTCAAGGTCCATCCACTTTCCTACAAATGGCCAGATTTCATTCTTTCTCATTGCCATGTAGTACTCC